>NC_039491.1:5624016-5924016 GCF_003590095.1 Trichoplusia ni
TAATAATAATAATCTTTATTTCAGAACAATGTCCATACATAATTACAAAATAATAAGATTTATAGTAAAATTTGTGCGCGTATAAATGCTTTCAGGATGTCTGAGTCCTGCTTTTCCGCAATAACCTGCAGGATGCTGTTGGTGCTGCTCCTGACCCTGCTCAGTAGTGATACGAGCCGCTTGCGTATTACCGCGTGGAAGCCGTCTACCCTGGCTTCCGCAAACATACCGGAGGCACTGCAAAAACGGGGCAACCCCAACAACATCCTAAACCCGTTGTTATATTGGACACGTAAGGCATTGAGCGTCCTCTGCGTATATCTGAACCACAGGCTGCACGTGTAGAAAGTCTGACAGTAGGCTTTAAATAGAGTGACTTTAACTTGTTTACTACAACGCACAAACCTGCGGGCCAGCATATTACTTCTAACCGCCAATGCCCTACGTTCCCGTTCTATGTCAACCTGGTCCTCAAGGTCCTCTGTAACGTAATGTCCAAGATATTTAAACTTTTCTACCCGCTTTAGTTCAATGCCATTTAGCTTTATTGCGGGCACATTCAATGTACATTTACCGGGGGCCTTGAAAACCATGTACTCGCTCTTCTTAGCATTGTACATCAATCCATGCTGAATGCTATATGTTTCACATATTGCAAGCAACTGCCTCATTGCACTTACAGTTGGGGTCAGCAGCACCATGTCGTCTGCGTAACTAAAGTTGTTCATACAAATGTTGTCAATCCAGCATCCCACTCGTGTGCTGCTGAGCCCAACTATAAGCTCATTCACGTACAAGTTGAAGAGCCTAGGAGAACTCAAACCACCTTGTCTCACCCCGCACTCCAACCTGTACGTGTCCGAGAAGGCATTTGCCCACCTTACATAATTATTCTGGTTTTGGTACCAGAAATGAAAAATCCGTTGTACCTGTGTAGGCACGCGGGTTTTCTTGAGTTTCTCCCATAACAAGTCATACGACACAAGGTCAAATGCCTTGGAGAGGTCAAGAAAGCATGCATACACAGGTGTACTTCTTTCCGGTGTAGTATTGGACAGTGTGCTTCAGACTCAGAATTGCGCTTTCAGTGGAAAGTCCCGCGCGAAAACCAAACTGAGCATCATGAATATTAATATTTTTATCAAGTTCTGAGTCGAGCACACTGTCCAACACCTTGGCCACAATTGTAGCCAAGGAAATCGGGTCGGTAATTGTTCTTATCAGACAAATCTCCAGTTTTATTTTTAACTATTGGTACTACGATGGTTTTTCATAAGGTCTATAGGCAAGTACGAGTGATTCAGACATAAGTAAAGAACATTGCCAGCACACGCGGTAAATGAACACCAGCGTATTTTAGATGCTCGATACTGAGTCCATCATGACCCGGTGACTTGCCCCTAGACATGCTACTCACAATTTGTCGAACTTGTTTAGCAGACACCCTATACAATTCACCGGTCATGGTGGACCCAGGATCTGCAGACGAAGAACCCAGTGGAGACTTAGTGGTAAAATGTTCTCTAAAACAGTTCAGCTATATCTCTGCTATCACTCGCACTTCCCCACGCTCACTGGAAGGCCAGTCTTATGATTTAAACTGTTGGTTGCTTTCCAAAAATCACTAAAGTTTTTAGAAGCACGACATTCCGAAATAATTTCCATTTTTATCTGTTCTTTGTTATTGTGACACCACTTTAATCTATTTTTAAATAATTTGCGACTTTCACACATTTCTTCATATATAGTACCGGATTGTGGCCTATCCTGAGAAACCCAGTATAAAATTTACTCCTAGCTTCCCTGTGAGCTTCACATACATGCTTATTCCATCCTATTACATGTTTTTTCTTACGCGAGTGAGATTTAGTTTCACAAGTGTTAATGGCTGAGTCTGTTAATGCTATTATTATATCCTTATATAGTTTATCTAGACAATTTCTATGTTCCTTACAATTACAAATATCATAACTACATTCTCTTAATTCAACAGGAAAATCTATTAATTTCAGTTTACTATTGCACAATTTGGTATAGCTTTTTATTTGTTCTTTAGTTCTATAGCCCCAAACAGCTTTATTTTTTATATTTTTATTATAATTACTATTTTTACATATAATTGCACTTAATTCACACTCAATGACTAGGGGCAAATGATCAGACCAAAACGTGTCATAATTAATAAATACATTCTTAATAGTTTGTTTGGCAGAATGACTAGTAACACAGTGATCGAGCCACCTCACACACCCGTGAGCCTCGCTTATAAATGTATAATTACTTAATACACTTCCTAACACATCTATATCACACAGGACCATTGTTGGTCCATACATAAATTAATTAGCTCGTTACCGAACAGTTCTCCCGGATGAGCATTAAAATCTCCTAGTACGTAAATAGATTCTATAGCGTAATGATCAACTATCGCACATACCTCGCCAAAACATGTCGTAAACTCCTCCAAATTGTCTATTCCATTTGTCGGCATGTAAACACTAAACACAAGAAATGCGCGGTCTTTCATAGACACTTTTATTGCACTGATACGCGGATTATTGCACTCGATAACAGTCACCTCTTTGAACACACTTTTACGCCACAGTATTGCCACGCCACCGTAAGGTCTTCCTTTCAAAACACCGTTTGAAATATCCACTGCTGACGTGCCCGTGTATGCGAACTCCTGGTCAACAGTGCCCAGTATCGGTATGTCATAGGGAAGTAGCCAGGTCTCTTGTAAGGCTATGATATCCGCCGACTGACACAATTTTCTGACACAATCAATTGATCTTTTTATCGACTTACAGTTAAAACTGACAAATTTAAATAAAGTAGTTGTTGCAGTTGTATTTGTTTGTATACCCATTATTAATTGTTTTGTATCACATCACTATTCACAACATTGTTTTCGGCCTTCTTAGTTTTATTAAAGTAAACAAAGCGCCTAAAAGACACACCTTCTGGCCACAGACTATCATCTAAAAACATTGCGCGCTTGTGGTGTGGTACAAAGATTTTAAATGCATTATAATTTCTTTCCTTTTGCATTATAATTTTCTTTATTGTTACTGCAGTTTGAGTCTTTGACAGAATGTAGTCAGCAATGTCGCTGTCAGTAACTTCTTTAGCTACACGGGATATAAATAATGGAATATTTATTTCCGCAGCTTTAAATTTCATATCCACATCCGAAGCCGCTTTTCCTCTACTTCCTGCAAACTTGTACTTTGGCTTCTTTTTTTGTACAATTGTCCATCCATTCTTCTCTTCTTTATCTGGTTGTATTTTCTCGCTTCCGCTTATCGCTTGTGATATAGACCGCGCCGTCTCCGGTACGACACTCGGGCGCTCAGGATTCGCGCGCTTGCGTTGCACCTGTGTCGAAACCGCGGTTGAGGCCTCCACGCGCGTGCTTGTATGTGAGAGAGCGAGAGACCGATTGATGCATTCCGCGTATGACAGGGACGGAGTATCATCGCTTTGCTCGCGACAACCCGCCAACGACTGCGTCATCGCTATGTTTTGCTTTCGTATTGTGAAATAGTTATTGTACATCCATGTTTTTTAATCTCATATGTATTTTTAAATCATCTAACTGTTTGTTAGTCCGTAAACCAATAATCTAGTTGTTGAACACTATCCTTCAGAATTACTTATAGAGATCAACGATTTGGCTGGAATTTATTACTTATAAAACGGTTTCTAAATGACACACTTTATAATAATCAGTTACAGACTTGAAAGAGGAGAAGGTTTTCAATTCGTCTCTCTTTTTTTGTTTGTAACCTCAGAACTTCGGAATACATGAACCGATGTTGATGATTCTTCCATTTAACGTGAAATAGCTATCATTTGGTCCCATAAAGTATGTGAGAAGTTCGAAATTTAGATTTTGTCCAACTACATAATAATCGTGACCGATTTAACAAGACCACATTGGTCGCATCCTAAATATAATTGAATACACTTTTACCAGATGTTTTCTGAACAAATTCAGTGGCCTCATTACTTATGAACATCTTGCAAGCGTTTACACATCACAGTTGTTGGCGGAAGTTACATACAAAAAGACTACACACGATGCAATGAAATTTGAATTTTATCTCGACGAACTTACAGGCGGAAATTGCGTGTTTATTTTCAAAACTGCAAAGGAAACTGGTCGTAACAGCAGGGATCGTTATTAACTGTTTTTGATCCTATATCATTAAATGTGAGTGAGAAATATACTCGTACGTATAGCAATTGTTTTTTTTCAAGTTATTATATTACGGGCTCACGTACAAGCGGCACTGGAACAATACAATGACAAAAATTGCGCAACTTGTTTCGTGACTTAACTGCTATTCCTGGCGTTGCTTAGTTTATTATGTAACGCTAATTGCAGTTTAGTGCCTCAACAATTGCGAAAGTTAAATTACATGCAAGTAAAGTGAGAAAAATTGTTAGAAATTGTTTCGTTCCTCTTTTTATTAAAATGAATGATACTTTTTTGATTGCTCAAATAACATTCAATGACTTCACTTTCATTTGACGTCTTATCATTACTTTGACAGTGATGAGTAATTGATTGATTCAGATTGATCAATTTATCAAGCTTTCTCAATTATTTTCTGGGCCAGTGGTTCAAACATTGATTCTAACTACGTGCATTGTATGTCGTTATTTGACACCATTTATTTGTATATTAATTTGAATGCCTCTATAATTTTCAATTTATATTTCCCCTAAACGACCTTGTATGAGTATTAATTAGAATTAAAACCTACTTTGTCCATTTACCCATAAATATGACACGCGAGTATGTTGTAATTACCATTTATATTTGAATTATTTTTAATGACTATTTAAGCGTTTTACACAACCCTTATTATTTCATATAATAAATGTATTATTTATTTGCTTGAATATAAATTATTTCTTTGTTTATGACTATACTTTCATATATTAATCTTTATTAATTTCTGTCAAAATATACATTAAAGCTGCTTGGTAAAGTTGGTACCTACCACTCTCTATTTTTCTCCTTGAACTTTATTTGAGTATTGTGACTTGCAAGTTTCATGTACACAATGTACATTTAATAAGAGGTGTTTAATATTGTTTGATTTTAAATATATATTTTTAATTATATGTTATTTTGATATTGTTCAAATAGGCGCTTTTGTGTTTCTTGTCAAGTGTTGTCTTAAGGCTGGTTTACATTATTTTAGGTTTCAGGAGAAAATACGTGCCTCCCTAGTATAACGAAGCTATTAGGTACTTTAGACATAGAATGGTCCTGAAGTCATTGTCTTTTACGCTACTAATGAACTCTCTTAAACTCCAACATGGTGTGAAATGAAAGTTATTAAAAAAACAATATGAAGTCGTCAAGTCCAATTTGATTCCAATTATATTCACGCAGTAGTACTATCGTAGTAATGTTGTAACAGTATTGTTATTTTTACTATTGTGTGTGCGGTATAGGCTGATAAGTTAGTGCCTTAACCCACTTATAATACTCGCATACACTTTCGTTTCATTTGACACTTGCATTATAAAAGATACCAACGTCCAATTCGTTTCATCGATCAATTTAAACAAGACTGTAGACTGTCGAATTAAGATCCTTTTTCCATTGTAAAACTCCTACTCATAATACAAAATATTATGTGCATGACTGTCATTGGTTTATAAGTCACTTTCTCGTGCTTACATGATATTGGTTTAAGATTTATTTTGACTGATGTCAACGTGAATAAAAGTGAAACGTAGAGTCGTTACGTTTTTGTTTTACAATTCAAACACAGCTTGTAACCTTGAACTTTAGAATTAATTATATTTATAATACAAAAATGACCATTCAAGTAATTGACACAGTCATGCGAGTCTGGCATTAGTGAATACTAGGTACGTCATTCGTGTAACTTCGAATGGTTTACATTAAATTGTAGCGACGTAAAAAGGTCTCAATTAACAAGTCTTACAAAACTAAATTTTATTTATATAGTAAAAGTATTTTATAATTATTTTTGGAATATAAATAACAATGGTGTTTCCAGGGTCACCCTTGAATAAGCTCATAATTGACCCGCGATGACTCAGTAAAGTCAGTAAGTACTGTTACTTGCTTTTAAGTGAATTCAACCTAAATTAAATGGAAACAGGTATGTAGAGGTTTATTCATTAAAACGAAATTGCAAGTAATTAGTTTTGTAAACAGACGTGTATGACTAATTGTGCCTAAATACGCTTTAATCTATTCAAATAAGCATTGTTCTAAAAAGCCAAATATATGCTTAAAGGTAAATCGAAAACTAAAAATAAAATTGAGGAAACTAAAACGAATCTAAATTGTAATTTTAAACATAGAGTTAGGTTTTAATTAATTATTTAAATTCGAATTAATATGATAGGTACTTTTTGTTGTGTTTTAGTTTAGTTTGCGCGTTCCTTTCATAATGAAAATTCTCGATTCGATTTTCGACCCGAATAGCATAGCATAACATATTTAAACTGTAATAAATTCTAAGACTCGTCACGTCACAAAGGCATTGATTTACGCGGAATTTAAGTAACAATACGAGAAACAAACTATACATTATTCCTGTTAATCATTAAACGTTGCTTTTATTAAGTTCTTTATATAGACGTCGACTAGTGAACATTGGCGCTGTTATTAATTACAACGATTTATTAGAACCATTGTCTTGTATTATAAACTACTTCCGGCTTTAAGAAAATGGCTTTAAAAAAGAATATTAGCTAATCGGGTGGGATTAGCTAATATTATTTTTATCTGTTTTTTGCGTAACAAAGACAGCATTGAAAAATACTTTATACAGTGGTTTGAAGAACAGAAAACAAAAGTTAAACGTTCTTCTTCTACTTTCAGTTTTTATCGATTTATTTATCCAAAGGTTTTATAGAAGTATAGCCGCATTACGCCACAAAGGACGATTTACCGCTACAGTGCAATGCGGCAGATATACATAAATGCGCAATACCTAGGTATATACCACGCTTGTACGATGAACCGCACGAGTTAGCAAAAACAATCGCAAAAATCGACCTTAGTGCTTTGGAATAAAGGAGATGGTGCTTATGTGGTAATATTAGTGTGTGGTACTATATATGCGAGTTCAATGATGTTTCTCTTGAACAATGACAATGAAGCACTGTTGAATCACGTTTGCAGGGAAAGGAAAACATGGGTTATATTTTAAATATACTGAACACATTTTCCACATATTACCGCGAATGTACAGGTTATGTTGAAATTATGTATCACCTCATGGAAGTTTATAATCGTAGCTAGGAAAAGGTCGAACATGCGCATTATAGTTTTTAAAGATGTTGCTGACACATTTAATAAATATTCCAACCGTATAATACTAGCTAAATCTGAACCACTGCGGCTCAGAACCCTTCTCATGTTGTCACACTTACAAACTGCGAGTCGGCGACTACGGATTCCAAAAATGCGTTATCCAGGGTTCCTCACGATATCATATTTCTTTCAATTCAATAAAGTTTACATTGTTAGGTAATTCTAAGGTATCAAAGGGAGCGACAAAATGCTACTAACATTTATTTACTTCAAAGACTTTTCTAGGGTTGTGATAAAAAAATCAAGTTTTTTTTGTCGATGAACTTGAGTAAGTTGTGGGAGATTAGTTTCATCGTATGAAATTACATCTTATTTATAGATCTTAGTCAATCCCTAGAGGATGAATCAACATTTCAACACCGTCTCTGGTGTAGTCTGAATCTTGATTTATTTGTAAAAGGATTGAGACGTACAATCATCGTTTAGAAATAAACTTGTAACCAGTACGGTAGCAAGTAACTTTTAATCAGTTTATACTCCTAGCTATAACTTAGTAATATGGATTAAAATCTATTCAAGCATGAGATGAAAATAAGAACTTTATACTACAAAATACATCTTTTAAGTATTGTGATTACCTCTATGTATATTGTATAATGTGAACTAAATAAAACCGTTTTAGTTGGATGGAGATAATACACAGTTACATACATGTGATATATTATGATATATTTTTATAATAATTCAATTTAGAACACAATTCGTTTTCACACCAATGACAAAGGCCCATGAGTAAGAAGGGATTCTATTTTAAGCAAAAAGGTCCCACATTCCCCGACGTAGCTCCAGCAATACTTGTTTTTGTTGCGGTTCTCCTTCAGAATATGAATGAAACAATGTACAGAACGTGTACACTACGAACCCTCAACTCAAAGTACGCACAATTGTATGAAATATACATTTTCTTCAAAACAATAATGAATAGGTCTGCAGTGCTCAGGGAAGCAAAATAACAAAAGTAGTTTAACATTAGAAACAGCAATTCTATTGTCTTACACAACCTACTTTGTCAGTTTAATACTCAAAGGTGTCTCCTTTGAACAGGAACCTAAATAGAAGAACTGAAATGTCGAAATGGGTATTGCATCCAAGCTGTTCTCAATATTCCTTTTTTATGTCCACACTTCACGCTTGACTGGTTATGGTGCCGACTAACTCGTAAACTGTTACTGGATTCTTAAGATCACATAATAGGAGCCCAATCCCTTTGGGAACCAATTTTATAAAAGACGATGGAAACGATTTGTTCAAGATCATTTTAAACCCCTTCGAGGAATAAAGAAGTGTTTTTGATAAAATAGTGCAAATAATACACTGTATCTTCCTCTTTTGCGTATATTTAGATGTACAACCTAGTGTCACATTAAGGCCGACCGTAGGCCTTTTCATGACTGTCTTTCACTGTTTTAAGCAAGTGGTAATTACTTTATGAAACGTCCCTGAATTCATTAAGCCATTGGTCGTAGTCCTAGTCGGTCATACCAGGCCGTTCTCGTTTAAATCCCATAACATTTTCTAGTTGCAAATTTCATTTAAAGAAAAATATTTTTATCTGATCGATAAACGCAATACACTGGTTCCTGGGACTGGCTTTCTCTATAACTGGATCGTACTTCCGTAGAACACGACCATAATAACTTTGGTCTTTTACAGTGAAAGTTGGTCTCGGGTGTATTGCCCAACCATAGTTACCGAACCGGACAGAATTATCATAACATACTCTTATTGATTAGGTCAGACAAACGTATCACTTATTATAACAATTATAAATGCTAATAAGCGTTATTGACAGGTAAAACTGCTTTCTCAATATTTTGTTTGGCTCTTCGTGCAAGATTTTACGCATGAATGAAGATTAGCATGAATCTCTCCTTTCTCTGTCTGGTTTAGTTGTTTCGCAAAAGAATGACCCATAAGATCCCAGTCACGATATTTTCTCATTAATAAGTGAAATCTTAACGCGGTAGTTATAAGCAAAGCGGTCGGTATTCATGCGATGTTCTAAAATAACTTTGTTTTGTTAAATACCATGCATTCGCGTTTTAATTTCGTGCTATGATATTATACAATGTATTCAGACAAATAGATTATATTAAGAGTGATTAGCGAGGTTAAGTAATGTCTGTTGCAGCCATGGTTTGGATGGATAACCTTCTTTAAGCAATATCGGTGTCCGTGGCTCAGTACATTTAAGGTCATAATATTTACACATACATAGAACGTGTTACGTACATTTTAAGAGTAAAAGGCTGCGGTCTCAGTATCGAGTTTATTATTATTTTAATATTCTAGTTTTTAACATATTCATAACTTATATTTTCTCTGCTTGCAACAGACTTGTAGCAAGGTCAATGACGCGTATCTGTACGTGTATTACGTGTTTATAAGCAGACACTTCATACTCGATTTCATGCGAATCACGACAAAATAGCATGAGAACATTACGATAATTTACTGAAATAAATGTTACATATTACAATACTCATAAAAACATTAGATATTAAAATAAGTGTGTTATTTCGTTGGTTTATCAAGTCACACTCCCAGTGAAGAGCGATCGCAATACCGTCTATCTCGACGATAGGACATATATTATTTGAATTCGAGATTTACGCAATATTAAGAAAGATGTATAATACACATTAGTCACATTTAAAGTACGTGTTCTAACAGTACTTTTGGTATATTTATATGAAACGTGTTGTGGAAATATCACGTGTGTAGTATTAACTTGTGCCTTCGGTCACACAAGTCTGGCTGACATGATCTCCGAATCATAGTACGAAGTCACGTGCATTAAATTGTTTATTTTTCTAACAATCGCCATTGTTTGGTAAGGTTTACAGACTGTTTCTCAATACGTACTACGGTTATGTGTACAGACGTTGTTAAAAAGTTAGTTTCAAATTGTCTCTCGTGTAATTGGTATGACGTTAAGAAATTGGAATAGGTTATTACTGTTGACGTCGTTCCAATATGCGACAAAGCCTCCAAGACGTGGGTTATTTATTTCTTTTCACCTTCTTTAAAGAGTTGCCATCAAAAAAGTCTGGATATGTTCATAAGTTCTACTTTGTGGTTTACTTTTTGCAATCGTACGTATGCTGCAATTGCTTTTTCTTGAAATTTTTGACTCGAATGTTTGAGATACCTTCTTCTACGAACGGTTTCAAACGTTTATGTATCACTTCATTACATCTACTGTCGCAATAAATGCAAGTTTATTGAGGCTAATACTATTATGCTAAGCCCGTATGGAAGCAGGTACATAAAGTCAATCAATATCATCGGCCTCACGGATTTCCCTTCCAGCTCACATTAGCGGACTCTTCCGTCCTGACTTTATAATGACATCCTCGTTTTATTCATTATAACTTACCACCTGCACACAAACAATGGCATGCCATACATTTAATTAAGCAAAAAATGCAATTATTGTCGCTGTTGCTATGCAATTAATACTCAAACCTGCTGACCGCATACCGAGATCTGTCAGGTTGTTTTCTGCGAAAAAATAAAGGCAAAGTGAAATAAAAGTATTGTTTTGCAAAATGATATTAACGCCACGTAAGTATTCTCAGCATAATATCGATCAGCGTATGAGGAACAAGGTTACACGTGTTACGGCAGAACTGATGGTTTTGCATGTTTGGAGGTTATAGCGGCCATTATAACAGTGACGTATTTAGGGGACAATTATTAGTATTTATAGCTGAATTATAGGTGTATTGTATACCTATGAGACTATTAGTTGCTATGCCGCACATCCTTCTTCTAAGAAAATCAAAATTTAATTTGCATACTGACGATTTGGCCAGAACGGCAGTTCATAGGATAAGATTTATGATGCGATTAACTTATACAAGTTTTACCAACGTACGATCAGTTATCGAAGGAGTTTTTAATACTACCACGTGGATCCCATGTTTTTTATTATGCATACCTATCCACGTGCGAACGGATAATGTCAATCTAAAATCCATACTTTCGTTTTCACTCTTGCAATTAACTTTTATTTTTTATTACTTTCGTGACTGTCATTCTGCCAGACGTTGATAAATAGAAAAAGATGTCTAGATATTATTTCGTAAAAGTTAACATAGACTTAGTAGAATGGTTTGCAGTTCATAATTGATTGTTTTGTGAAACGTCAATGTATAGAACGTTGAATGGCGGTAAATATAGATGTTGCTGTAATCTACTTATAGGAGAACTGATTGCGTCAAATCGTCAGATGTATTACGTTTTTTTAGGGTTTCGTAACTGTAAACAGAACGGAATCCTTATAAAATCGAAGCTGTAAAGTGTAGTACTATAGCTATTCCCGTAAACGGTTTTGTGTGAAGGACTCCTATATATTAAACAAAGGGGATTTCTTATCTCTTACTTGGACTATATACAAAAAAAATCCAATTAGTACTAATTGTTTCTTTTTAAACTGGTTTTTAGTAGCATTTGGACTCGGAACCAGATCAACTTAGCATGTAAGGAGTTTAATAAATACATTTGCCACACGCGTAGGCACAAGCAACGATAATTCAACAGACATGGGCGCTCGCTTCTTATGAGATCTAAATAAGGATCACTCTAACGGAAAATTATTTATAAATTGGCCCAGTAATTTCCTTGTGACTAACAGACCATACCTAATCTTTTGTCTGGCCGAAAGCCGAAACAAAGTCGGAAACTTTCCCAAACCAAATAAAAACACGTTCTCTTCTAAGTTCTTGGCATTAGTGATGTAAAATAATTACAGTAATTTGCTATTGTTGAAAATAAATTTCTGGTACACTTTTCGGGGGTAGACCGAGATTCACTCCCACTGCGACAGACGTTTTATGTCTCTTTATATAATAGAGGCGAGTCTAATGTCACTACATGGCACAATTCCAAATTAGTCAGAAGTGTTTGAAAATAGGGATTGTATCTTTATGTTTGTTTTTATTTATTTACTTTTCATGTAGATGTACACGTGGACTTTGAAGCATTCTAGAGACAGAGTACGTAAACAAACAAAAGACTATCGTACAATTAGTATTATTGTTAAAGCATTATTTTAGGTATTTACTGCTAAAATACCTCCCAGTACTCCAAAATCTATAGGAAAATGTACAAAGTTTATTACCCCGTCGGGTGCGATGCACTTTATGCACCTGATTCCATCGTTAGGACTACATGTGGAACATAAAACCTTATTACACTATATAGGTTGTGTCAGCTATGACTCATTAAATGTGGTAATGACTTTCCTTAGCCACGCAAACTCCTTGCTAAGTTTTCTAGGGTAATATTTTTTAAATAACCGTGTTTCTACTCAATTGTTAGCCTTATTGGTTATATTATGTCTGAAAATTTGCTTTTTGTTTATTTTAGCTAAAAAGCAATGTTCTCACATTCCATATTACCTTATGACATTAGTATGTACGTATAATGCTACAGAACAAATGAATGGCACGGGACCTGCCTTGACTTGATGAAGAAACGCTTACGCAAAGCATTATCTCGCCGTTTCCGTTTCGCAGAATCAACAATTTGCAAAACATAATTTCGTTTTCCAATTACAGCACTGAGTATGAAATAATTAGCTTCGCCTTCATTACATCTACACAATGTTTCTCTGTGTATGCATTCGAATTATCAATCTTGACAGCAGTTTCGAGTTTTACAGACGGGTACCGTTACCAGCAATATTTCGTTGATTCCTGTATCAGTATTATGAACAAATCTATACTTCTATACTAATATATAAAGCTGAAGAGTTTGTTTGTTTGTTTGACTGTGCTAATCTCAGGAACTGCTGGTTCGAATTGAAAAATTATTTTTGTGTTGAATAGACCATTTATCAAGGAAGGCTATAGGCTATTTAACATCACGCTGCAACTGATAGGAGCGAAGATACAATGGAAAATGTGGAAAAAACGGGGAAAATTATTCATCTTCGAGGGCTACCGTAAAAAAAATCCTAACTTATATCATCTAACCACGCGGACGAAGTCGCGGGCAACAGCTAGTATATTATAATAAAACAGGACTGGTCGTTGTGAAAGCGAGACAACGCCAACATTATTATAGAAGTCTTAAGTTCGCCGAATATTGGACAGTACTTCGAATAACATTGAATTATTCCAGCATTGTAGTTATGGTGTTTGTTGATAACACGAGGAAAATATATGAATAGGTTAACGGGACAATTGCGTCATTTTAAATCCATATTCCGTTGAGTCGCAATGGGGATTTCTAGGTATTTTAGTACATAATTAATGTATGTGCGTCAATTCCAATGTTATAAAAACTTATATTGTATTTTTGGCATATTTTTTGTATGTGTTGTTGATGTTATTAAAATTGCATTACATCACATTATACTTACTTGGATGTTTTGAATATACTTATTACCTCTTCATCAATGGAATTGTCGCCACTACTTTTTGCTAATACAACTATTTTTTATCGATTCGAGTATTTTTGTTAGTTCAGATAATTACATAATGGCTGGTGGTCGTTTCTCTATTACACCATACCCCATCATCGCAGTGTGTTGTCAAGTTATATGGGCATTTAACGACGTTCAAATACTTGAACTCCCTATTTGCCTTACTTCGTTTGATGTGTAATAGATCCCAATGCACCTTTACATCCATTAGTAACTTTATAGCTTTCCCATAATAATGTGTAAATAAATATGTAAAGGAAAAGATGATACCTATTCTAAAGGTTTACCTGTTGCTGTTATTATTTTATAAATTGATGACAAAACGTGGGTTTTATATTTCACTCGAGTAACATAAAAATATAAAGATTTCCTTCGATTTGTTTAGCTCTTACTGTAATCTATTGTTGTGTAAAAACAGAGCAAGTACTAATGTACCAACACAAAGCACGAAGAGCAAAGTAATGCCTTCCTGAAAAAAAAAATGTGGACATTAATTATTTTTAACTACTTAAGAGCTAAAAATAATAAAAATGTCTAATGTAGCTTTCCTGCTGTTGTGAAGAGAAACACCGTTTTCCTTAACGGGAGTTAGGTCAAAAAACCCAATGCGATCGTATCGTACGCCCGACGTCTTACCGCTCCATAAAGTGCGGTTGTTTCAGTTTTATTTGCTCATTTATTGCGGTAAAGCTAATTCCAGTTCGCGATTATTATGCCCTGTAGTTTTAAAACCGTCATTTTGAAATTGGAAGCGAAACCTAGGTGCTTTGTAACTTCAAAATTCAAAGACATTCCTAAATAGAACGCCGTTTATGGATTTAAAATAATTCGAATTTCCGTTATGTACATATGATTATGACACCTGGATGGATTTGGATAAAAAATCGCGAGTTGAATGAACCCTATTATCATGCGTAGAACTTTTTCAGTTCACGTTAGAGATTACTAAGCAATCATGTACTGATACACAGATATTAGACTGGGCTTTTGTTAAGTATTTGTACCGGGAAGTATTAACATAATGTGCTAAATGTTCAAACGGTTACTGAGAAAAAGATACAGGCTATTTGCAAATAACCAAGAACTGTTAACCCTAATAAATAAGTGAAATTCGACCTCCTTTCTTTCAATGCTGTAACTTATTAATACTTCACACGCAGACCGCATAATTAATTGGTCACCTTCAGACAAAATGTCTCATCATGACTCTTAACTACAGTTATAGCAGCTACATATTAAACGCATTAGTAATTAACCTACTGCATATTCAATTGAATGGAATTCTAGTATTCTGAGCAAGCGTCAAGAAAGTTCCCAGTAAATAAATATTCCATATGTATTGAGGAAATTAATGGGACTTTCCATCTTCCCTTTGACTTAGATAAAATAATTACTTAACATTGTACAAGCTTGAACGTCATGGAATAATTCCGTTTCAAGAGTTCATTGCTCACAATTAGGTGACCCATGTTCCACAGACGTTTCTGGGCCAGTATGATGAAATTCTAGGTATGTACGTCCTAAAACACATCAATATAAGGAATCAATTTAATAATCGAAACCAATTCGAAGACGTACCGTTTCGATTCGATAATTGGCATCGATACGCAAGATATCGATTTGTTTACGGTTAAAGGATGCGGCACCGTTCAATTGGCGAAGTGGTACGCACACCCGTTAACTGGTACGATGTAGTTATGGCAGTTTACCGAGTGTTTAACTGACAACCATGGACAGTCCTCAAGTCATGAGCTCAATATTATTCACATGACTTGTGTTAGTCGTTTAGCGTCATTTAGTTAGATGATGAAGGAACAAATATTTTCTCCTCTCTACATTGTTTCAAACAAACAGTAAACAGTCAACAACTCAATGAATACTGTAAATCTACTTAATTTACATACATTAAAGGTGTACAAATATGTCTATGAATTGTTCAAAAATCCCTTGCAGAATCTTTATTTTTTAAGCAAGCCTTCAATGAGATTCCGAATCTCAAATTCATTTTATACCCTTCAATATTTTATTTCAGTTGTTAAACTAAATTCATTGAATTAAAACACTTACCGACTACAGACCTTCTACGAACTGGCAACTGGTTTCGTATCCTTGTGACATAACGTTATACAATTTGCATTTTAGATCTGTATAATAATTTTAAGTCAGTCTGTATCCAAGTGTTCTGAGATTTTTGACACGTTCGAGGAACGAGCAATAACGACTTTTCTGCACGTTACGCACAATAATGTGCATATGTTTTTGCCGAATATGTCAAAATGATATGCAAAACATATTCGTTGAATATGGGGGTTATTATCAACTCCTTTAAATCTGAAAGCTGATGACATAATTGGAACTACGTATTTGAATTCAGAGCACTTACAACCTTGGTGTCAAGTAATAGCTAATTATGAGTTGCATTCCCAAATTGACTTTTAAGTGCGGTCGTTCTTTTTATTCTATAGACCCAAATGTCATACATAAGTACTCAAATATCTGCGCAATAGTTCTTCAAACGACACATTATTAAACATGACGACGACAACAACTTGTTATATACGATGACGGGAATTTCTGAAAATACCTTGCAACAACTGTGGATAACACGTTTTCCGCAGTACTGTTTTAGTTAAGTGGAAATGATTTATAATAATGTAACTGTATGATAAACTGAGCCTCCAAACAGTTAAGTGATTTGCAAATGTGGAGAACTGATGCAATGGAACTTTAACCAACGTTAAAGTTGTGAAACTACTTATATGGATCGTCTTTCGTGTCTTTTGCAAACTCCTGTGAGATCCTAAGCATCATTTTTTTATATCATTGTGTTCCTACATATCATTAAAAGTTATGTCTGATTCGTGTTTAATATTTAAACCAAAACCCGACTTATGACGTCAAACCTTCAAAGAAGTATCTGTTAGATCACTATTGAGTAATAAACGATCAAAAAGCCTTTTTGCATACTATGAATTATTATCACGTAATCGTTACAAGCATGAGTTTATTCATACTATTAGTTAACTATAAATCTTATGCACCTTATATTAAAGTTTAACTTGTATTGTTTCAGATGCCCCGAATGATGCGAATTACATGATATGTGGTGTCGTGATCGCAATGGCCCTCGTTGGGCTTATTATAGTGTTGCTGGCCCTAACAATAAAGTAAGTGAATTCATACAAAACTAGGAGCTTACCATCACATACAAAAGTAACTGGTGGAGTTGTGAGACAGAGATCTTCTTTATAGTCAGTTGTCTCGCTTCCTCAACAGCATGACAGGTGATGGTGGTCCCTTGTACTACAATAACTAATATTAAAAATACTATTTCTAACACATCCTTCCCTGAAAGATTTACGCGTGAAAAACGAAGGAATTTCAATTTTTCTTGCTTTAGCAACCGAAAATGTTCAAAGTCCACAATAAATATCGTAGGATGTCTAAGTATAAAAGCACTTGTGAAATTGTTCGTCGCATAAATACCCTATTAATATTATTCTATCTATATCAATCAATTAGATGACTCTGCGATTTACGTCCTTAATTATATTGTTAATGAATAGTTTGTTACGCATATACGCCTTAACTACTAAACAGATTTTGAAAAGTCATTCATCTATCATAAGCTAAATTAGGAGCGAGAAACGCTACTTACACTTTAGCATCAATAGTCGTGATGCTAGTTGAATTAAAAATACGGTAAAATATGATTTAGAACCGATAGAAACTCGTAAAATAAAACTGATTGATCGTACTAGACTGTTCTTTAGCTTCGGTCATGTAACTGATATAAAATATGATAAACTGTATGTTTTCATTGGTCTTCTTGATTGATGTGAGCGGTAAATCAATGATCATTGATTGTAAAACGCAAATAAGGCCAAATTGTACAGACTGAGTATTGTATACGTTAAAAGTATGATGTGTATCTGTAGATGTATTTGATGATGGCATTCAATACAAATATTACTCAAATTTAGTTGAAATTTATTTCGAATAATGTTCATAAAATATTTCTATGCAGCCATTTATTCAAATGTCTGCAGACGGTTTCGTGCCACTCAACTATTTATAAAACTAAAATTTTAAAATCATTTTTAAATCAATGTAAAAGTATATGAATGATACTTAATATAATTGTAATTTGAAAAAAATAAACTTTCTGTGCCTGATGAATTGTCCGGTTTTTGTTATCGCAAAACGTAAAAAATACAAAAGCATTTTTCCAATGGTTTTAAATGACTATCTGTCCCTTTTTACACTTAAAGATATTAGACGGCATGAAAGAGACGGCAACTAAAAGGTAATTAACTTCAGGAATTGGACAATAGATTAAATCGTCACCTTCTGATAAGTCATTGTTCTAGTCACATTGATATATAAACGGGAAACAAAACGTAATCAGCATTAACATTATCAACTTCAATACAAGGTACGGAAGTTAATATAATGGTGGGTGTGTGTAAAAAGGTCAGCTTTATTGAAAAATCCTTCGCAGTTCTATAGTAGTAGATAAGACTTCAGAATCATTCTTAATCTGTTTTTGATTATTAACCGAGGACAAAATTCTTGACACTAATAAATAATTAGGCCTTTCTATAGAGATGAGGAATCTGGTAAAAATTATGGTCAAGGTTCGAGTTTCGTTCGAGTTCGCGAGTTCCCAAGCGATTATCACGATCCTAAAGTAATATGTGAAAGAGAGATGCCGCTCTATACCGTACAATGCTCTGTCACGCTTAAACATTAATAATAATATTTCTAGGTTGCAGTAGACCCATCAGGCATTGAAGATTTTTGTGCCCTAACACAGGTCTTAAGTACTTGATTTTAAGAGATTCATTTTATTACTTATAGAATGACACGTATCACTGCGTAATGTAATAAGACTATGGATACGCTGAACATTCCAACCCTGATTAACTTTCTCCTGGACTGAGCGTCAGTCTATTTTGAACTCAGATGGAATGCTGGCACCAAAACAGCAAGTGGAGTTCATTTGATGTTTCCGTTTGTACTTTTATTCTTTAACTATCTTGAACTAGAAATGTCTAGAACTTGTTTTCGAGGATCAGTCTTTGGATTGAGAGGTTTATTGATTCTATGAGTAATTGCCTTTTTTGCCTTAACTGTTTTTAGGAAAATTTCGTTTGTAAAGTATAACGTGTTTTCAATACACCCTGTGTAAGTACTTGGATTTGATCCTAGGCAAATTTTTGCTCAGAGATAAATTTATATATTCCATTAATACTTAAGTTATATTGTCTACTCTTAAGTTTTCATTAGTAAAATGCAAAAGGCAATCCAGATACTTTTTTTTAGGCTTATTAATTTTAAAATGGAATATAGTGAAAGGAGGTTTTAAGGACAACTCTTTGCTCGCATTCAACTTATTTAAAACACAAAATACAATGACTAAACATTGTTATATAATTTTGAACACTTGTTATACTTACTTACACTACTTATGTATCAATCGATATAAGCAGACTTATCTAAGGACAGACGCAATTTGATTGCAAGTAGATAGAGATACATCATATACGAGGGTGCCTATGTATGCAGTATGTGGGTGACTGCAGTTTTGGCAGTTTGACAAAGATTTCCGTGATTCTTTGAATTCCCAGTCAGTATAATCACTCTGCACTGACGTTTAACGTTTAGAAAGTACTCGTAAAATGATTTATTTAGATTTAGATGACGTGTGAATTAAGTAAGGGAGGTAATTTCTTGAATTCGTCATTTGTTTTGTAAAATGCCGCTTTTGAGGAAAATAGAAAATGTTATTTGCTCAATTTTGCCTGAATATATATTGTTATCAATGGATAAGTGATGTTTTTGTTTTTTATAGATTATATACTTACTTATCTTTTCCTTATATCATCTTACTTAATAGGTGCTCAGATTATCTTGTAATCAATATGTAGGTATTACGTTTTTACAAGCAAAGCGCCACAATATAATAGTGATTCCACGCTAATCGCTTTAATCAAGATAATTATTTATTTGGCAAACAAATAAATTATCAATATCTTCAGTATTTCCTTGAAGTCACATTCGAAACAGATACCTACAATCATTAGCTTTTATTTCCTTATGAACTTAAAAAATGAATTGGAATTATTGTCCTCTTTCAAAAACTCCAAGTTAATATATTCGTGTTAAATCAGTTAATTTATATTTCTTAAGAACATTACACAATAGTAAGATGACGTGATTGACGTTTGATATTATAATACAAACGGCTTGCAGCGTTCACAATTCAAGACTAATCATAACGTCAAGGCAATAGAATGGCAGAACATCTGTACTGGGTCATTTCAAGGATTTGCGAAATGTTCGTACAGTACAGTCTACAACACACCCACAAATAATACCGAAACCCAAAAATCGACCTTAACTGTATAAGAATTAAGTCACTTTATCAATATCAAAGTATTGTTCTCTCAGCGGTCGACTGTACTGCCTTATTGCAATGGTCATGAGTCATACTATGTTTATTTTTTTTGTTTGTGTTTTGTTTTAAATATTTTGAATTTAGAGTTACTGCTCGGTCAAGGAAACTATTTTTGAATGCGGAACCTTATGATTTCAGATTTTAAAAGCAGATTTAAATGTTTTGTAACAAACTAATTGTTATGAGTTTTATTTCAAAACTTATAGTTCTGAGACTTATGTCAGATTTTTTTACTTAGAAATCTTGTCCGTTGAATGAATTATGTTTTGATTTATATTGAATTTAAGGAATTCAACCTTAAAAAAACAGGTAAAAAACGTATTTTATTAAGACGGGTTTAAATACCTATGAGGTATTGTTTATAATGTATCATCAAGCGCTTTTTATGTTAAGGAAAACCACAGGTTTTTCCAACCAATTTCACGAATATCAACACAGGTATTTCTTAAAACCGTATTACATAATACCTACCAGTTCAACGAAATTCCCCTTTTTAAGTGGCATTAAAAACAAAAAAAAAAACGAGACAGCTTCCAATAAAAAACAAGTAATTGAACAGTAACAATCATTCCTTAAATATTATTGATTTCTCTTTGAACTTTCTTTTAAGACTTCCAGCGTTATTCCTTTGTCTGACAACTGCATCGTCAATCACATGCACAAACAAACGGATTTGGAATAAACATTCTAAAAGAAGGTCGCATAAATATTTATCCCGTTGTAGGAATCGAATTAGCAACCTTGACCTCAAGAATTCCTTTCAAGTCAATTGGGTCATCAGATCATCGCTTTGTTCTAACAGTTCTTGTTATGATCTGTTAGTTCATAGTATCAGCATTAGCAAAACTTTCATCACACCATCTTAAGACTATTTACTACAAGACTACAAGCAACTATACAAACTCAAACTTTTTCGTCTGTCTTCAAAGTTGTCGGTTTGTGAAGACGTGTGTTGACTTGTATGAATGTGCCAAGGTGTATAGCTAACTAGTCACTTAAAAAATAATGTTTTCTCTTAACTACCTTCATTTGTTTCGGCTGTTTGTGGGTAT
Organism: Trichoplusia ni; assembly: GCF_003590095.1. Taxonomy (NCBI): domain Eukaryota; kingdom Metazoa; phylum Arthropoda; class Insecta; order Lepidoptera; family Noctuidae; genus Trichoplusia; species Trichoplusia ni. Next base: position 5,645,337 of record NC_039491.1, read on the forward strand.
TTAACATAAATATCTTAGAAACTTGTCATCAGCTAGTCTGCGCGCTGCCTTTTAAATGTCGAACGTGTCTTTCGGTAAAAATTGTGAATAGTGTCTTATATAGGTATCAAAATGCATTTACTTCGTATCTTTAAAAAAACATTCAAGAAGATTATACTTAAAATGTAAGTTAATTCAAGTGTTAATGTTATTTACACTCGAAAAGTATCGAGGCGACAGAATTTTGCTTGCTCATTACGTCGAATATCTTTTATTAAGTATTGTCAATCAGTTAGAGACAATTTCAAAAGCTATTTATGCTAAAAACACTTATTCGTAATAATTAACGTCTTGTCCTATTATATTACTCTTATAATTATTAAATTATGCAGCGAAGAGAATTTCCAATTATGTCAAGCTATAAAAAACTACTTCGTGACCTGTCAAAACATTTGAATAATAAAGAATTCTTTCCATTACCAAAAAAACCTTGCAAAGTCAATGTCACGCCACACGAGTATTTCGACATGAATTAACATATAGGGTACTGAAGCCCTATATGGCAGATAATTATCTATGTGATAGGATACATTGAAAACCAGTTCCATCCAGTTATCACTAAATATTTCTATTATTACACCAATAGACGTAAAACTAATTTCACTTTATTGGTGACATCGATTTAAGCTTAGTGTTTAAGGTTATCTTTTCCTGTTAAGTAAGCTTTCTAATTTGAAACTTCGTGCTGATAGAATACGTCATAGTTTTGAAAAATACTCTGAACTATAAATGTCTTTGATTCGTAATATCGATCAAAAATCTTTGGGGACTTCAGTACAAAATTACAGTACTGGCCTAAGAAGACATAGCTTACAAGTTCAGAGTACAGACGCCATTTATTTTTACGAAACAAATATCATTGCGTGTCTAGTTCGCACCACAATTTACCAGTAAACGTTAGTTTTTAATAAGCCACGTCCCTAGTTAATTGATATTTCCGCGTTGGATCACTAGAGCTCTAATTAATCCCACAGCTGGTTGGTCAAAGGCTACACAAATTGTTTTGCACATGTTTTTGATTACCATTTCATGTTCACGCAATGCTAGGCGTCGTACACACCTACTATGATGCGTGTGGAATTATAGTTATTTGTAAGGACGAAAAAAGATACCATTTATATAAATTATGTATTATTATATCACAGTCTGAGTGAGTCACAGTGTTTCGAGATAATATATTTAAATACCTGCTTACAACTACTTTAAGCCTTGACTAGCAAATACACAGGTAAAAAATAAATATAAGTCATAGCTAAAGAACATCTGGTTATATAATGGTATGAAATATTCAATGATATAAAAGAGAAATAAAAATATTTCAAGGTGTTAACGTTATTCACAGAGCAGAATTATTATAACATTTGTGTAACAGTCAAACATAATCCTGTATATTATTAGAAAATTTGCAATTTAACGAATACGAAACGCATAAAGAACCCCAAGGTTTGGTACCCACGTTACTCTGGAAGTTTGCCAGATTTCAGCAAGTCTGGACATTACAATGATCTCTGTTTATTTTTGTTAACTGTGCTGTTTTAAAATCGCAAATCACCGCTATCAAATCGCCATTTCGGCCAAAACCACTGGCCATCACATCACTCGGCAAGGGGCAGTTTCACCAAACCATGCAATATGTTTGTGTGTTTACACCTGCAAATAGCTTCAGACCCATCATTTTTGTTAACTGCGAACAATTACCGATACTTTAAATACGAGTGGTACTAAAATAGGATATTAAAGATCAAAACATTGCCGACCAAACAGTTTATTTTATGTTCCACGATAAATTTTTGATAATTATGATACCACTGAAACTGCATGAAATCTTCATCCTATCTGCTGGAATTTTGTATAATTAGATTGAAAATTCTTCAAATTCTTAGATTGTGAACACATGATTCGTAGTTATTATTAAACGTTTTCTTTGGTATGAAATGAAAACAATCAAATTGAAGTAGTTTTTCATTCGATCTATTAAAATTGAACAGTAAAATATAGGCACAAGCAATACAGCCCTAACATTGCTTTTATAGTTATAATTCTTGACCTAAAATTTCCCTGTATCTACATTATTATAGTAACAATGTTTTGAATCAGTTTGCGTATTGTTGAATAACGTCTATTGCTGCATTGAATACAACAATCCAGTGATGTTAGCCACGCCAGTCAAAACGAGGTCAGCTATTGTGGTCATCTACCATGGCTACTCTGCAGGGCATGGCGTTCCCACGGCGTGCACAAATAAATACATGGATCGATATATACCATTTATCCCAGATCTTTTGTACATTTACGTACAACTTTTTTTTAATCCGTTGAATGTCCTTTTACAAATCTTTAACTTATATGATAAGTTTAGCTCCAGTTTTAGTTGACTATCTTATAAAAGTCTGTAATGAACTGCAATTCGTGTTATGAAAACAATATTTCTGGAACGCAATAGCGTGGTTTTGTTTTGTTTTTTCGAGATTACATTAAAAGTGTCGCGTTATCTAATCGGTACATAACAATACTATTAGTTCAGCAATAACATTATCAGCTCGCTTTGCATAACAGAAAGCTGTGTAAGCTTTGACGTCAATGTTTGATCGAACGCTCTCCAATGTGTTATCGGGTTTGTTTTATTTTTGATTTTGTGCTTGCAACATTTCTGAAACACAATTTTAAATCATAGCAAAGGCAATCTACAAGTAAAATATTTAACCGTGATACACAAACAATTCTCATTCGATTGTCTTGTCTCTTACGGGCTACGCTATTTGTTATGTATGAATGCGACGTACGGGGACCGACATCCGTTGACGTCCAACTGTTTTCAGTTAAGCCACGACGAGCGTATAACAAAGCAGTCTTCGAAGAGATCATTTGAATTTGAAAGACGTGCTCGGCTGAAGAAAACAATGTATTAATTTGTTATACTTATCAAATATGCGAATTTGTAAGAGTGTGTATTCAAGTGTGTGTCCAATGTTATTGGTGCTGGCAAATATCAGGATAAAGGATAGTTCGCGTGTTGTGCACAGTCGTCGTCCGCATTGTCAATGTGAAGTTTCCTGGATATGGAAATGGGTGGAAATGAATGCAAATTACAGTAACGCCACGGACTATTACGAAGGGCTTTACAGTGCGGGGTCGGGTCCCCTTAACATTGCAATAAGGTAACGGGAGAGGTGCGTGTTCAGTCGCCACCCACCGCTGCGCGAGGCGTGGTGGCCGGCGCCACGAACGCCGCTCAGGCAGTCAAATAGTCACCGTCGGTACGGCCGTGTGTATTGAAAACTCGCACAGCGGCTGTCTGCCAGTGTGCGCCAAAACGGCCGTCCGCGCGCCTCACGTTGGCGGCTTGCCTCAACTGTCCTCACCTACTAAGTCTCCTATAACCTGTGTCTGTAAAGTGTCTGTGCCCGCGTTTCGATGCTCTTCTCTCCAATCGCCGTCGAGGCGATGAAGTGCAAAGAGGAAAACTGTGAAGTCGGCGTGGTGCTAGAACACAACTCCTTGATCGTGTTGTCCGTTGACAAGACCATCGTCTGCCTATGCGGAAGGGATAGGAACAATCCCTTCGAGCGCGGGTAATTCTCATCGTTCTGCATTATGGTACGACGCTAACTGATTACCTCGCCTTAACTCCTGTCTACTAACAACTGGTAATCGCAAACGCTTTATTGTTGAAATATTTCAGCTGTATTGCTATCGATATTTAGCCACATAAACGGGCTGAATTCCTTAAATCCTTTGAACTGTGATTGTACCATACCATGAGGTCTTAAAAATTGTTCACTATCAAAACTATCAAAACGAAAAACCTGTTCACTATCATTTTAATATGCTCGAAGGTTGTCGTCGATATGGTCAAGGCAAATTTCTTACGAATGGCCATATTCCAGTCTATATTTACCTATTTATATTTGCTAGTACAATAACTGGACATTTCAATTTTGAGTCGCGTTTAGGTTTCCGTGTTCACTGATTGGCTATTTTATGCAACGTTCACCGTTCTATTTAAAATCTAACAATTCGATTGAATGAGTCAGAATATTGTAACCGGTGGCTGACAAAAAACTATAGTGGGATATATACATCTTATATCTATATAATGCTTCTAGGAACAGCATGATGACCGAAGAACCGAACAAGGTCGTGGCCGGCCGTACAATGGCTTTTGTCGAATAATGCCTAAAAACTCGTACGCGACGTTTATTATTACTTATTAATTATTCATATGGAATAATTAAAAATTACGAACCAAGTTTGTGAAATGTTGCGCATAACATTTCATGTAAAATGCTTTCAATCTGGGTAACTTCAAATTGTATAAAGCATAGATATACCTATATCAATTCACAGCTGATTTACGATACCAGAAACTGGGAAGTGGTTAACGAGCTGGGTACTGGGTACGCGGAAGTTTATGATAAGTAGATAAATAGAAGCACATAAATATTGTACGTAGAAAAGTAATTAGTTTACATAGTAGGTTATAACAAAAAAGGTTAAATAAGGCGGAGGTTGAGCATGATAACCTTCTGTCTATATCGGTAACACGTTAACCTACAGTCTCGGCAGGTGTCAGTGTGCAGGTGTGACGGACTTTCTTCAAACATTTAAATAACCTATGTGCCAATGATTTCGTAAACACGGACATGCTCGATGTAAACAAAACATTGCCAAGAACTGTATCTAAGATCAGAGACTCATTACTTCCAACGAGGTTAGATTAAACCCGATTTAAACAAACACTTGAAGCCCGAACTAGGCGGGTACCAAAAAGTTTTAAATAATGAAAGTTCGAAAGTCGTTGCTCTTTGTACTGTGGATTGTCGTCGTGGCCTTATTTAAGGTTGTGTACAAAACAACGTAGTAAAATAACATTGTTATTATTTTGAAATGGTAATTTAGTGGCAATTATTTCGTCATCGTGTGTTAGTTGGGGCCTCATTAAAAATGTACCCCTGTTGACTCCCATCATTCTGTTTGACGTCAGTACTCACAATCGAATGCCGCCAATAACCATTTTATCAATACATATATTGAATGTTTGTTATTGTTCTGAGATCTTGTTCCTCTTGGGAACTTCGTGCGTGGAACATCAGTTGGGCTAGTACAGATTAATGAACCAACAAATAAGAATGTTCTAATTAGAATTCATTCTTTCATAAATAAAAACAAAACTTAAAAAATAAGTGTTACTCAAGATATCGGTAAATTTCAAAAGGTGGAATAACAATCGCTAATGATATTCAATAACGTCAAAATATCGTATGGCATTACAAAGATTACGCCGCAGATAGCCTCTGATTGACGCAATAAGAGGTCAGAAAAAATATTTTGTTACTAAGAGATGTTTCTGCCATCCAATAGTTAGGTGTCATCTATAAACATCGTGCTTGATATGAATTTGTTTATACTTACGTCATTGGAGACAAAAGATGCTGATGTTCCCTAGAACAACCAGTTTATCGGAAATCTAAATTTTTCGATGTTAAACGATTCATGACAAGACACGACTGTTTGGTTACAACTAAATCATCCGTGATACACGAAATCGATCTCTTAGATTTCACGAAGGTCTGCTTATATTCTCAGTGTAATGTTTACATCCGCCGGCTATTGCACAAGCAGTATTTAAAGAAACATTTGACTATGCAATCTTGTGTTAGTACTAACTGATAATGAAACAAATGACACGGCCTGTTGAGTAGACGACGGAGAGCACTTGTCACAGCGCACTATTGTTATTATTTAAGTTTCAATGTCAAACAATTACACCGCAGGTACGCACAACCATCATTTAATCACAGAGTTTAATAGAGATTAAGTCTCTGTCCGTTACAAAGGAGGCTAAAACCTTCTTCAAAAATTACTTTATTCGAAATACCAGTACTTAGATAGATTTTGGTAGACAGCTCAGTCTGAAACGACTTAAAAATCAATATTCATACAGCAGGTACGTCTTCACACAAATATTTTGCATGGTTGTATAAAATGTGGTTTAGGTAAATTGGCATCAAGCGAGTTATGAAAATAACTTGTATAATCGCAAAATAACCTACAACATTTCGCTCTTTAAAGAATCTACTTTTTTTCTGGTTTATAACAATATCCTCTAGACGGATCTCAAGGGTAACGACTTATAATGGCTTACTACCTGTGTTTTTTATCCCACCAGGCACTATTCGAGTCAAAGGCCCGGAGCTTTGCTTAAGTTAGTCGTTGCTAAGGGCATTGCACCTTTGCGTTCTCCCTTGCCCTGCAGCCCTACTTTGAGTTTTGGAGGCGAAAGCTCTCAAAATGAACCTCCCTTACCGTCACGTGAATGCAAGTGTTGGACAGAAAGAGATGCAATGTCAGCGTTGAGTGCGTCTACTTTATCCATAAACCCAACTGTGCGTAAAGTATTAGCTATACATTACTACGCATATTTATATTGTGGACTTTGAACTCGTTTAATGGTGAAATGCAGAACTCTCTCTTGGTTTATCATTACGTCTGAAATCAACAGGAGCGAGTTTCAATACTTAGAGAGCACTTTTTTGCTAGCTGTAATGTGATTTAATAAGTTAGGACATCTCATTTAGGATTTTGGAGTTTATAAATTATACCAGTTTATGATTGCGCTAAATGTTTATTTGTGTTTGTTGTTGTGTTGTTATGAAAAACAGCATGCTACACCTTCATGAGCATAACAACACTGCGTACTAGAAATAATGCTTTTATTAAAAAACAGGTCCAGTTGGCGCAAGAATAACTAATTGCTACGGAATATATTTAACCAGTTTTACACTCACAGTCTTCGCAGATGTTTTAATATGGTATTACCAGTTACTTTTCAAAGAAGCCCAATTTGCATATATAAAATGTGCCGGCTATGCGGGACAAACCAACGGTCAGGCCTTCTGGTGCGTCATAATCACAACGATACGATAGCGTCGAGCGCCGCCGCCACGCCACCATTCGTAGTTTTTCGCGGAAAACGGTCATATCGTCAACCTCAACCGTTCCCTCCCCCCCACTGCCCCTCTCTGCCCGCGCTGGCGCCGCGTCATAAGCGCGTCTATAAAAGCCATGCGCGCCCCTCCACTTCAACTCAGACGCATGGAGTACTCCGTAGAGGTCGTTTGGCACGAGCGAGCGCTTTGCTAGGCACCTGCCGGCCAATCTTCACGATATAATTCTAGTCACCAACCGCGAAGCTCTAGCTCGCGTAACGCGGTTTGCCGCGCGTTCCTACGAACAGTGATATGTGCAATAGCCTTACAACAAAATAATTGTGATAATTTATTTAAATTACTTAGTTATTAGTTACAAGAGTCACGAAGACCGCGATCGGCTGTGAGTGAAAACTGTGAATTGAAATGTTGTGACTGCCCGATTGGAACTTGTTACCTGTGAGCCAACCCAGTGTGATCAGTTATTCTTGCGTTAACGGACCGTTTACCACAATGGTTGGAAATAACGGTACTATGATGGCGATTCGCATCGTCCACAGCAAGCTGCGCAAGCGGGAGGAGCACTCGGCTTCCGTGCACCCAGCTGAAGTTCTTCAGGCTGCGCCTGCACCGCAGCCGGAGCCTCTTGCCTTCCGCCAGCAGCCGCTGTGGCAGTTTCCGCCGCCGCTGCCCCCGCCTTACGTCTATCCTCACGATCAGGTGTGTACACATGTTCATAACAAACAAAAACAACAATTATATCAATGCCGCTTATCTATTTCAAGAATTGAAACCAGCTCCAGTCGTTATACTTGACCCCAATACTGTTTTAACTAGCATCAATGTCCAACTGCAACACATTTCACTACAAAACTCCGTTTGCCTCGGAAACAAACAAACAATATTGAAAGTTGCATGTTGGGAAAGAAACGTTACATTATAATACGAAAGAAATCGTGACTGGTTCGACCCTCCCCGCCACTGAGAGAGAGCTGGTTGAACACGTAGGTAGACACGATATCTATGTGCGAAATAAATTTAAATGTCGGGACATGCTTGTTGAATAGAAAGCTGCACAAGGCGAGCATGTCGTAATACTCCGACCTTCTTTCTTGCCGTCTTATGAACAAAAGAGGCTACGCAAACGTCTGACTAAAATTTAAACTTGTTAAAACGCTGACCCCAATATTACGCTCTAATAACCGCTTCCCGAGGTGAGCTTACCTGCGAAACGGCCTATTGATTTGTTATATCGAATCGTACACTGTGTTTGTACAACGGCTGCATGACCACATATTGAGACGGCACACCAGGAAGTAGATAATGCTAATGTGTCTTTGAATAGCGCATTCAAGGCTTGCCTCATTCTAGCTTGGCCTCAACATTACTTTGAAACATTAGCTTCCTAGACATGTACGAGCTTTTTTTCCAACTTGAAAACGAGTAAAACTAGAAGACCTCTACTTCCGAGTACATGTCTTCGTATAAAAGTAAAACATTCAAACAAAAACGCGTTTCCTACAAAACATAATAGAAAAGACTTCTTTCTCTGCCGGCTTGACAACAGACTAAAAATAACGCTCGACTGATGTATTGTATAACAGACGAAGTTATTTCACGCAACGGGCCAAAAATGTATTGAACGCATTGGGGTCGATAACGGTATTGAAATCGGGTAGATTAGGGGTCAAACACCTGGTGTGAACTCCCAAACGTGTCTCGGAACTCGCCTAATGAGACTAATAATTTCTTCTCCATTGTTTATAGGACAACTTGATGCAGCCGCACGGCAACGAGCGTGCGAGTTTCCGCAGTCTTCGCAAGAACATCGGTGGTCGTTGGAAGCGACTAGTGAAAAAGAAGCCTGAACAGGAAGTTTACACGATCCCGCCTGAGCTCAAGCCACAGCTCAAACAAATATACGTGTACTAACTGCACGTTCTAGTAATTATAGCTGAAGCAGGATACTTCGCTGCGTTGATCTAAAGGCGATGACATCAACCTCAACTCGACGGTTGTAAAACATCAACTTTTATCATTACTCGAATATCAAAATTGTAAACCTGCACGGCTCGACAGCCACTATCTCTGAACATATCCCTTTCGACCAATTAATTCTAATGACCAATGTAACTAAAATATTCTTCTTTCATTCAACACTTCATTGTGATTTTAAAGCCTAGAAATTGTATTATTAAGTATTAGAATTTGATGTTTGTGACTTGTGAGTGTTGTCCCGTTGCAGATCGTATGAGAGTGATAGTCAAATGAATTTAGTTTAATTAATTTAAAGATATGAATGTGAATTAGGAAGATGCGGTCGCGCATACTAGTGACGAAAATCCAATAATTATGAATAAACAATTATGATGCCTTGTTAAGTGTAATTTTGACTAATTAGGGCATTTCGTAGTTCATTAACTTATTGTAGACATGATCGTATTCGTAAGTGAACTCCGATCAAAATAGTTTATGAACTTATACATACAGATGTATATGTGTGGGAGCTGACGTTTGAGACATCTTATTGTTTGATGCAGTATTTTTAGATCATTCATTTTGTGTTGCGAGTGAGACTGAATAATGGTACAATTTTAAGTGTAACGTGACATTGAAATTTTGCGAATAAAATACACAATATTTTCTGATATTATTGACTATAAGTATCAAATATCAAACAATATCACGATGGAATATCAAATGACCTAGTTGTTGAATGTTGAGTTGCTCGAATTGCTTTTGTAGTATAATTATTCAGATTTTCGCCCGGTCCTTACTGTGATAAATAATTAAAATGGAAGGAATAAAGAATATTATTGACAGAAAGATGTAGTTTTAACTTGATTGCCTTAATACCTTGTCAATTAAAGTCTAGCAAGGGCCGACGGTCGAGAATTTTGATAGCTCATATTGAGCCCTGATATTTTGATGATGTAAGCTGATAGATAATAGGTAGAATTGAGCCATGAATATATTTTTTCTTTCATTAAATTAACTGTTGCTGTAGAAAAAAACATGTTATAACTTTAATTTTAACATCGTGAGAAGTTTTTTGTTTTGAAAAAATGTAATCTTTCGTTGAAATATTGGAAAATAAATTCCATCATTATACTGAAATGCTTTGTTTCCTTATTAAAAAACCTTGTACAGACGACCAATAACTACAAGTAAAAATACAAATACGTCAATGAAATGCACCGCGTCAGACGCGTGGAAAGAATTTGAGGTTATGCTGACCCAAACAGTTTTCTCTCCTTAATTTGTGAATGAAAACAAACAACAATAACATTGAAATTTGCAAATGGTCCATCGAGTGCGACGGAAGAAAACAAATCAGATTGTTTTATTATTAAAAGAAGTAAACTTAGCAACCAAACAATACAAACAAAGTGTAGAATTAAGTATCCGTCGAATATTCAATAAGAAGACCCGTCGCTCCATCTGTCGTTTAATATATTTTTAAAATGAGCGCCCTCTACTGTCGAACACTGAAAACTAAAATAAGTCATAAAAGCGCCATCTATACATTTTCTTGCAAACTTCTTAGTCAGAAAAATATCACGTTCCTATAAGTACTTGATTTTTCAAGAAGTCCGTACACCTCAATACAGATGGCAGTGATTTCAACTAAAAGAAACTTTTTTTAACTGAGTTCGACTAAATATTTATATAGGTGTATTACTTAGAATCCCTAAAGTAAATTCATAGATTAATTTATTTCTACAACAACGTAGGTATATGGTATAATTTGAAAAGCTTTCCAGCACATTAATGAGCGAGTTAATGGAGAGGTTTACCGGTTTCCCTTTTCGACACTAAAAGGCTTTGTAAATAATTAACCCGTTTGGTTAAAATGGAGTTGAGAGGAACGCGAGCCCGCATGATATCGGCCTCGAGTCTCGACCCTAAACCGCTAACCTTTGAGAGATTAGTTTGTATTAGGAAATTATCTTCTTTGTGTCAGTAGAGGGTGATGGAGGCATCCGTACTGAATGTTGCTATTAGTCTAGTTAATTACAGTTGTAATAATAAGGGTGAATGCTGTCCGAATTAATAAACAAACTTAATATCGATGCAGGCTGTTCTTATGTACAGTTCACTAACATAAATAATGCTCAGTTTCTCTTTTGTTGCCATTAAACCAACATGGCCGAAATAAATAAAAAAACTGTGAAGTACAAGTTAGCCAATCTCATCCAACTCTCATCATTAATTAATGCAGCTGGTGGCAGCTGCTCGACACATAATATTTTATGTTTAAAACTTATATTCTGACTTAGACCGGCCACTATAAATGTTATGCCATTGTATGCAACGGGTATTACTTCAATTGTTTTGGAATATTATGTAACCTTGTATACACGTGTGCAGATTACACCTGCAATTAGTCAAGAGTAATTTATTGAGGGGCTTTTAATGTACCTACTCATTAAATAAGTAGTAGATACATTAAAAAGTAAACCATTTGGCTCACAACTTATTTACAAAATAATATTGTGTAGGTACTTGTTCATCATACATATTATTATATCTGTTCCCCACTAATAAGGTTCGGCTCAATGTTAACTTTGATGAATTTTTCATGTCGTTTCATTATTTTTTTCATTTTCTTTTCGACTAACTTACTTACCTATCGATTGGATTAAACATACATTATAATTAATACAAAACTAAACTACATTAAACCAAAAAATACTCAACAAGAATATAACAAAGTAAAACTGACCCCTCTACATCTAAAATTAAATTTCCGATCCAGTACTAATGATCTATCAGCCCTTGGATGCGATTACGGGTGTCTAGCAAAGCTCTTGAACGCCTTAGGGCAGCACGTGACGCGGTCCTTTGTTGTTACATAAATAAGCATCATTGTGTGGAAGAGGGCGAGCCCTCATTATAACGGGCGACGTGTCAATCTATCTGACTAGATTTTGAAAGGCTGTGCGTGATTTGGGAGCCCTTCTGTGGTTGCGGAAGTTTGTACTTGTCTTGTCTTCTTTATTCTTGCTTGCTCTGCCATTTATTGTTTTTATCTTCCTTTCATGATTTTTAACTTAAACGGTACGGTACTATTAATGTACTGCAATATTTTTTTTCACAATTTAATCTTTAAAATGATCAAAAACAAACCCTATACCGCGTTAGCTCCAATCTCTAAGTTGAGGAACCTGCTAACCGAGTAACTAGACACGGTTGTTGATTAGATACATAAAATAACGAAATGAGAAGCTGGGTCTGATTTATAGAAGAATATTATTTGTTTTTTGTTAGTAACAACAACAATATTCGAAATTCAACAGAAAATACTTCTAGAACAAGTCAGCTCATAGATAAGCTTGAAAACTAGTCATTTGGATTAATAAAACAGTCATCGTACAAAATAATTAAAAAATTATCGATACACTTAGTCGTAAATATGACTGTCAAATCAGTATTCAACGATATTTTTATGGTATCTAGAATACGTATCGTCGTGTAGAAATATCGCAACTTGCATGTGATATGGTGAATATGGCCCTAAAATCTCTATAAAACCTGTCTGCTTGCACTATGGAGTTTCAATACATTCATTGGTTGTTGTGGAACAGAGACGGTGTTATACAAAACGCGTTATCCGTCTCGTTTCTGCAATAGTAATACAGTTGAGGTACACATAGAATGTTACGAAGGGTTCCTATCTAGATGGTGAGCAAGTCACCTGGTTCTATAAACATTTTACGATCACTTATACACTTATATATTGGATGCGCAATCACTGTGGCATTTCTTATAAGTTTATTTTATGGTAGACAGCACGAAGGTCGATATCTGACTGGATCTGGACTATATGACGTGGTTAACGAGTTGAAAAGAGCATCGTTTCATTTCTCTGCTAAATGTTCTATGTCTACATGAAAACAAATAATTCGGCCACCCAGAAAATGTCACTACATGCCAAAGTAAACTTGTAACTGTTGTAACATACCCTGAATATTTATTCAAATTACAAATCACTAAATCAGGAAAAGCTTTTGTTTTTCTCTGGGTAAAAAGTTAAATCAATAAAACAATCCACTTAGCATTAATTTCGATTTGATTAGTTCCCGCCCCAGCAAAAACCGTAGATTCATGAATAAATATGAACGCCCGTTATCACAAGTAAACAAAGGTTCGGACGGAAACCTTAACAAAAACGAATTTTCTTTGAGAGCTGCTACTAAAACGAAGCGACCTAATTTCTCTTAACAAGTCGTTTTAATCCATTTACTAAAGTGCTAAAAAGTGGGACAATCGACAAATGTAAAAATTCGATCGACGTGTGCCAATGTAATTTGGTTTTAGTTTGATCAGTCATTTTGGTCTGCAGTGGAGAATATACTAGCTAGTAAAGCACAATGACATATACTTTTTAGGAAATATTAAACGGAAATTAAGGTTCATTTATTTTCAGTTACAGATGAGAGTAAATTGTGCCAATAGAGCTGAAAACTAAACTGAGAGGAAACTTTAAAAGCCTTTCGGACCACAAACTGAACATAAAACTATTTAATTTATGGGATCTAAATTAACTTTTTTAATTGAGTATTTGGTTATTTGTAATTAAGGATAACGAAAACAGACTGTGCAGAGACACGTCAAACGTTAGCATTTTACATTAACGGTTATACTATTGTACATATTTAGTTCCAAGCTAGTGTCTTATTAGTCTTGAGAGCTAAATGAAACGAAAGCTCTACATATTGAATACTTGATAGCGTCCAGCTTATTTGTTGGCGTCTAGATCCAGTTTTTTATTTTAACTTATTGAATGAAACGAGCAGATGTCACGGTTGAAGTTAACTTAGATTTTATTTGCTACTTGATGTTGAGAGTGTAATAAAATTCAGCAGTAGGCTACTGATTAAAGGGAAATGTATAATTGCACGAAATTTTAAATGTACATTTAATATTATATGAATTAACGAAGTCTATTTAGTAAGACTTTCTCTATTTTTCTTGTGTTTATCAGAACCTTTTTTGTTATTTTCCGTTCATTATTCTCATTTTGAGAGAAAAGAAATACGAAATAATCACTGTTAACGACTACTTTCAATATGCTTGTCAATTATGTAGATTACTTAGATATTTTTAATATACATTGACAGCTAAGTGCTCTATTATGTAAAATATTTAAAGGTGAAGCAAAATGATCTTCAAAGGAGCATTAAGATTATTCAAAGATGTGAACATTCCAATTACATTTTCCCTTATAACTTTCCGCATAATCCAAAATCTACATACGCCGAAGCTTACTCCTAAATAGGTGTTAAAATTAAAAGCATAAATCTACGTGAAACGTTGAAGTACAGTATAATTACAGTAGCTATTTGTAATTCATGGGCAGGCTGGCCTCCTGAGCCATTACGTGAGTCCCCTCCACTGAATGAGTACAAGTATGCGGTAACATATTATAGGGATTTAATTGCACTAGATACGACACGACACGTGATACTAGGCCGGTTTAAAAAAACACAAAATGAATTAAATACTTATTTTACGGTTGTGTACAAAACGGATTCTACTAAGTAACACAAACAAAGTTGTCACCATATCTGTCACCAGGGTGTATCACATGAACTGGCTATTTAAAAAAAACATGAACCCTGGTATTTCTCTGCAATTAATTCTAAAGATGAACATAAAGGTTAAGCAATTATTGTAACACATTCACCGAAATATTTAACTAGCCGTTATTATTGTGATGTAAATGGTAGTTTGTCTTAATAGATAAAAAAGACAAGACGTAGTTTATTTTCTGCGGCTTGCTTTTTCAATGTCATATTCAGATACTAAAATAATTATATCCATGTACAAAAGTGCGCTTGGCCAACAATCGTCATTTGAATGAACAAGAGAATTCCAGGGGCCTCTTTAGTACGAATTAAGTAGGTTTAAGAGTAGAGGATAGTGCAAATTGAACGTGACAACAGGACGACAGACGGATTTACTCTACCTGTATATAGGCTGTACTTATATATGTTTATGGAAGCTTAGTGCTAGTTTTAATGGGAACTTAGCGGATTTCAAAAGTATTATAGTTTTTTCTGGATTATACGCACCGAGGTTATATTAAAAAACTACCTGAAACCTGTCAGTTATTTTATAAGAAACAAAATACAACAAGCTTTTCATAGAATTAGTTCTTTACACTTTTTAAAAGGGATTCTTATAGTAAGATTTATTGTATTCATACAGATCACATTCAAGAACTCGGCTTTTGTCAACTAGTGGTAATTTTAATCCTTTAAAACGTAAAGAGATAAATTTTACCGCCTTGTTTCCTATGAAGCTATAATCCTTTGTTTCATTATCCTCATTGTGGTCAAGTATAAAAATCTACTGAGAAAAAGGTCGCAAAGATTTTCCTAAGGATAGTAGCAGTGGATACTGCAACTCTATCAAGCCGAGCTTGCATTGTTTATAAACTTCGTCCATCGCACCGTTTTAAAACTGTTTACAATTTTATAAAAGTCGATCAATTTTCCCTTACAAGATACATCAAGATAAGTTCACCTTGTCTTATTATTAAAGTTTCCAACCTAGAAAACTTGAACTTTCAAATTTATTTAAAATTTATTAAGGCGGAATTTCTCAATCCAGCTTTAGCCAAGCGTTTAGCTTTGCCCAGATATTGAAATTTTGATTATCTGCAAACATTTTCAAGAGTATACATTCTCAATACGCATTTTACGGGATCTTATCGGCTTTCGTACAGTATTGAAGTTGTAAAAAGTTTAGCCCCTTTTCATGTAACATTTGCTTGTGTAACCAAATTATCAATACACACAAGATCTGTTGATCCGACCTTAAGGTAAATAGTTTAAGGTTGAAAATCCCTTGGGCATTTTTATTAAGGGTAAAACCGTGGAAGTAAGTGGAAGTTCGTCTCATATCTTGTCATAACATTTTACTGTTACAATACGTATACATATAAGACGTCTGTAAGTATGGCAATGTACTAAGGAAATTGGCTACGTCGTAATCTGAACAGAACTTTGAATCATTTTTCACTACAGATTCTAGAGATTGGTGTCTAGAAATTCACTGGCTTTACTGTCTCACCTGTTTATAAACCCCTCATTCTTTTTGTGGCTGTCAGTGTATATGCATGACCCTTTCGATTATTAATTAGTAGAGACAAATCCTTATGTTTTAAAAAATAGATCGCGTGAATAACATTTTTTTTTGGACAGCTTTAAATAAAGTTGATCGAACCAAATAACAATCCTTGTATGGGGGAAGAGATAGTCCATTGTAAATAAACCGTACCCTACCTAAACTAATTTATTGAAGACCTGTCACTGACAGCTTTAGCCAATACTTTATGCACATAACCCTGACCTAGGGGTCGACGCCCTC
The DNA here is from genome assembly GCF_003590095.1 of Trichoplusia ni. Classification (NCBI taxonomy): domain Eukaryota; kingdom Metazoa; phylum Arthropoda; class Insecta; order Lepidoptera; family Noctuidae; genus Trichoplusia; species Trichoplusia ni. The sequence continues at coordinate 5,661,683 of NC_039491.1, forward strand.
GGACTTACCCCAGAGAGCCTACCGCGACCTCTAATATCAATATATTGCTGATATAGAAAAGAGATACTGCTCTACGCTGTATAGAGCGTTGTCATGCTCACACAACGGCATTAATATTACTTGAACAGTTGGTGTTTGGCCCCCTGAAGGCGAATCACATGGCACTACGCATCGCCGCGCTTTCGTGGTTAAAGGATTTAGTGTCACACAAGTTTCTATTAAAACCACCGTACTATTGCTAGGTCAGACTGAGAGACAAGCACATTGCGGTCTCTGTACGAACCACACGTTTCAAGGGCTTTGTAGTTTAGGTTTATAATGGAGAAAGTATATTTTGGTCTATTTTCTACGTAGTTCTACATTTTTATTTTTTGATTTGTGTTAAGAAAATGTTAATTTTATTTTTGGAACATTGTTTGAATTGTCAGAAAATAATTATATTAAATTGAACATTTTGTTGATAACGTGTTCTTTAATTTCCGCATCACTCGGAGCACGAAGAAGAGAGAGAGATCATGAAGAATCTTAGTGACCTCAAAGATTCAAATTTAAAGAAATGAAATTTCGTCCAAGTCCACACAAAACAAACAAAGTTTTCATAAATCACAGAAACATACACAACACCACTTAGTAATGAGTAATTGGAAAAATATCGTACTTGCAAAGCAGATGTCTCTCAATTTTCTCGACAAACGAAGCGCAAAAATAATGTTCCTCCTTTCGTATATAGATTCGATGTATTACAAAGGATAAGTTTCCAATTGACTAGACAATATCAAAGGGCGAGGCATTAACGCAATGAGGGTTGTATTTTCATGTAGGGAAACAGCAGAATGAGATATTGAGACAGTATCACATACGTACTCAGATCCGACGGACTGATAGTCTCGGTACTTATTTGTTTTGAGTACTTATAATTTGAAGAATGAAAAACAAATGTAATAATGAATAATGGAAATGTACGACACACGTGGATTCGAAATTTGTGTTTGTTGTATGTACTTCGAGTTAAACCCTTTTTCTCACATGAAGGGAGTTATGAAAAAGAAAGTATGAACGGCGGCGGCTAACTTGTTTTGATTCTTATCAAAAATAGTAAAGAATACTAACTAAGTCACCTCTCAATTAAATAAAGGTTTTTTTGCCAGGTGAATTAAAATTATTATTTAAAAATTATTTCTACAACAGGTTGTTTGTAATTAGGGACTTAATACGCTATTTTATTTTATTAAATAAACAAAACATGTGAAATGAATACACTTTTGTTCAAAAAAGGCAGGTCATTGCAGGTATCAAATTATTTAATGTTCAACTGCGATTGTCCATTTAGCTACCTTCAACCTTAAACTATGTAATTTATTAAACTTAATATAAAAGCTCTGTCAAAAAAACAATTTTGTTTTGTTCCAGAATTGTATTTGAAGAATTTAATCACGATGATACAAATCCTAACAGTTACTGTGCTTGAAGCTAGTAATATCATTTAGAGTCAAGTATATGTTTTAATTTGCTATTTGTAATCGCTTTTTTCTTCGTCCACATCCAAGTTTTTATTAAAATCATATCTCATAATTTCCTTTTTCGTTTGTTCATTCTACGAGGCTATGAACAAAAGCAATATCTCATTCGTTACATATGACTTTAATAAAAAGTACAATTGAGATACAATTTATGAAATTCATTACAATTTCAAAAATATTAAACAAAGCTTCAGTTTCGCAGAAAATAACAAAATGTAAGTTACTCAAATTACCATTTTGGGACGACCAATCAATTAATTTATAAGATTGTAAGTAAACCCCAACCGGTATAAATTGTAACCCCGAATAAAATTCCAATTTCTCCCTTTGTTCCTTCATTGAAAATCTTGAAAACACTTTTAATTTCTTCCATTACTTAAAACATACCCTATTGGAGACTTTTCATTTGTGATGTTTAACCAACGGATTGACTTTTCGATTGACTTGAGCAGTTCAAAAGGGCGGAGGGCCCGAAATTAACGCAATGTAGGGTGTGCAATGAAGGAGCGATCGCTTCAAAGGGCAACTGATTTTCGTATTTTCTTTGTAAAATATATTCTACAAAGAAAATTGTGTGATAGAAAGTTTATGCGGTATGTGTTGCTTTGAACTGCGTTCTAAAGCGCTAATTAATTAACCAATTAAATCAATGAATCATGAACATTGTTTCTTATTTCTTTGTTTATGATGTTTTTTAATATTATACGGCTTTGCTGCTAATAATTGAAGTCGATTCAGCGCGTGATATTCATTGTCTAACTAATAAATTACTATAAAATTTATCGAATTCGAATCCAAAAACGTATGCAAAGAAATCCTTACAAAACTCAGACTCAGACACAAAAATACATATTTTACTTGGATGATTCGCAGCAATTAGTCAAGTCGAAGTCCTTAACATTTAGCAGTTGCTAATTGAGTGCATCACAATGCAGCCGATGAAATAGCACGGTTCCATTTGGACGCGCATCGTTCACGATCCAATGAATAAATAAATAGCTTTTGGATCCAGACGGCTGTTAAGTGTTATGAGTGATTTTTAGTCCTGGGAGCACGGCGTCTGCGATTACTTTGAAACTTTACAGTCGTTGCGTCAATAATGTGCGTTTTCAAGCGTTTATTTTTTTCCCGACCAATCATTTTCTACTTTTAATAACGATTTATTTTAGGCACTCTGCATGTAGATTTTACGTATGTATATCTTTGTAAACGGCGAATGACACAAGGGAATCTTTTGAAATTTGTCTACAGATCATCGATTTTTTTCTCAAAGGATGAAATTGTGCGTTAGGTTGTAATAAATATTGAACAATGTTACATATACCGATGTCAATATAACATTTCTACAACAATTATAGTAATGTTAATAAATGTCTATTACCATTATTTTGTAAGATCCCATTGTGTACTAAGCAATAATGCTGCATGTTTGTGCATCAGTAGTACTTTCATATCAATTTGTAATGGTCTGATAAATGTATTGATTGGAAGTCAATAGTAGAAAATAACAGACTGCATTGCTATTACACGTGTGGGGTTTTACCCGCCGTATAAGCGATGAGTTGTTTTCAATTTTATTTAACGGTTTCAAATGGATTAAGAGTCAATTCGATTAATAAAGGTACGGTTTTAATTGTATATTTACGGAAATGTTACTGACTTATTAAATTGTAATTAAAATTTTACTTGTTATTGTTAATAAGACTCCGCTGTCCGTCAGTATGCTCAACTGTCTGTTCGGCTGTATATAATGAACCGTGATTGCTAGACAGTTAAAATTTTGACAGATTATGTATTTGAAGCTACTTCTATAACAACAAATATAGATAGACGAAGAAGAAACGAATAAGAAACGATTTCTAAGGTCATAAATATATGTAAGGGAAAAATAAATTTAACGGTGGGCTTCCTGAAACTTAAATTTTCACCCCACTGATTTATTTTATGCATCAATTAAGACTGGTACTTGACCGGTTTGTAAATATCACAATTTCAATATACCATTCACCAATTATAAAAACCATAACACATACAAGTTATTAAGTTGTTGGCACTCTTTTCACATGTCTTGTGTAGACATATTTGCTGGCAAAAGCGATTGAAACACTATCCAAGGCTAAGTCAGGCTTTTAGCAACTTGCCAAACGGATGCCATTGCCATATTTTAGTCTATTGACATCATGTCATAAAGTTATATAATAGCCTACATTATTAAACAACATTTTCAAGATTAAAGGTTATTGAAAGACAACTCTACACATAGGTTACATCTAAGAGCTTTTCAAAAAAATTGGTACTTGAATAGTTTAGTTTAAATCTGCATCCCTAAGTCATAGCCCCATAGCCCTCACAAACAAATAAATAAAACCTTAAAAATAACTACAAATTCTTTTTTAGCCGTTTACCTTAAATGACAATACCTAAGCAGTTACAAAAGAGTCTTCAAATCTTTTAAATACAGAGTTACAATATCAAGACCCGACTGATGGGAGTCATAAAACATTAAAGCGGTTGCTAACGATGAGTAATTGATTCCGGATGACACCTTGCAAAGGGCAAGGGCAATCAGAAGCGAAAAGCTCCTTCATTTGATAGTAGCGTAGGTCAGAAATCATTGCACCTGTTGTATATTTTAAACTGCTCTATTTTTTATAGTTCTGTTTAAGTAAGTAATGAGGGTCTAATATTTTATACGCAATATCTGTGAAAGTTGTGGAATTAAAACTAAACAAAGCTTTTATGAGTATTTGATAACCGATAAACATACTTGACTTGACAAAGAAAAAATGATCGTGCACATCACACATACATTTGTCCTGGGTGATAATCGAACTTGTGGTATATAATAGCAATCGGAGCCTTACCACTGGACCAACAGGCCAGTCAATTTATGAACATCTTCTGAAAACAAATAATCTGATGATCATGTTAAAGTTTGTATCAATATGTTCCAAAAAACACAGGACATTAATTACAAACACGCAGCTTAACCACCTTATCCTCTAAATTTTTTCGACGATTGTAGGTATTGCTGTTAATAATAATATAGATTCTATATGAACTGGTATTTCTACATTGTTACACACGAACATAAATGAAACAAACTGTATAATGGTAAAATGACGCACAATAAAGTAACAATTTTTGAGTTATGATTAGTCATACAATTATGAATCCTAGTCCATTGTAATAAGAGTTAAAATAACCAATAATTGGATATTAAAAGATATTAAATGAAGATTTACACGAATGTCGGTGCACTAAAACCCGTTTTATGGGTTGTTTCGTACTATAAAAATGTTATGGCAGTATTTTGTTGTGAAAAAAACAAGGTAGAAAATATAAAATTGACAGGCCATGTTTTATGTGTCGTCAATACTAAGCTTTGCTGAAACGGTTCATTACGTATTTATGTAAATGTAAAGTTTATTACACAAAGTATAGATTCTGTTCTAGTACCGAGTTGGAAAAGCGGACCATAAATCCGATGAACGACCGTTTAAATGTAACGAAATACGAGAATTACAAAATGGTTCCTATTAAAATTTAGGTTGAGTTTTGAAGCTCAATATTAAATCTAAAACAAAGCTCAAAAGGGTAACGTAAATTGAGAAGACAATGTTTATTAAATCAGAGCTTAATAAAATAAATTGACTGACTGTCAGAATATTTTGTTAAATTCTATCGTATACCTGACATGTATTAAAGAAAAGTGAACATAAAGCGATAAAGTTTTTTGGAGAGAGTGTATATCAATTTTTAATTTCAATTTAATTACACTAGGGTTATATTCAAGATAGTTGCCGTACTCAATTCAAATTAAAATAAATCTCTTTTAACTAAAGCCTGTCTACTGTAAAGAACAATGTTTAGCATAACGATATTTGCTTAAGTGGAGCACAATTATGTCCAAATGCTATTGAGAACTGCATGTAGAGCACCAGCGAACAATCCCAGGAATTTCAAGCTTCGAGTAGTTAACACATTAATGCCAGGAAATATTAAGTAGATCGTTTAGGCAAACGCAATACTAAGCATCTCTAACACTATTTAATTAATTTTCGGTACATAGCGTCGATATTTAAAACCTGACCAAATTTTGATGTTATTTGATGATGATGGTTAATGTAAAGCATTGTCGTATCCAGTATTAGTTATATACCCGAGATATATATCGTATCTATGGTTGCAATATAAGAAAGTAGCAAAATTGCAAGTTTATATTCTTAGCGCAGAGTAATTCTATTGAAAATTCAAATCCTATTTTATTCACAGTAATTTGCCAAAAATGGGTCAGAGAAATTCTAGAAGCACTAGCGTTAGACTTCACTAATAAAGTGATCCTATTTTGTAAATGGGTTGACATGAGTTCAAAAAGATCATTGAAAATAAAAAGAAAATGGGTCTACAAGTTTATACGTACAAAATATAATGGTAAGCTCTCTTCTCATATATCGGATGTTACACCAACAACTTTTATCATTACAGAAATCTTTGTCATTTTCATAAAAGTTAATATCCTATTACGTAAAATGAGTCCAAGTAGATTTTCCATACAGTATTTATAGAATAGTTCTCCTAGGTCGTATAGTCGTAGAACCAATGTCGTAGAATTCGCTACGAGCGTCGTAGCTCCGTAGCTGTGTACGGTCTCGGTATAAATATTTCAGTACAGGAAATTATGCTTCTACTGATACTGTTCCCGTGCAAGGTTTTGAATGGAAAAGCGAGTCTTCGACTGCTAAACTGGAATGGAACCTGAATTATGTATTTCGGATCTGTTTTATTGATAATTCAGAGTAAGGTTTAAAACGCTAGGCATGAATAATATATGCTTTTTATCGAATATCATACTTTGTTAGTCTCAGAAATGTTTCGTCCTATTCTCTCATTGCTAGAACAGTCACAAACTAAAGCTTGAACAAATATATATAAATTCTATTCAATTAAAAAATATAATATTCGGAATCAGTAATTGGCATTATAGCATTCGTGTTTCGTTTTAATGATTCCCATTTGATGTACATTTAATAATATTTGCTAATCGAATTTCACTACGCGTTTGCAATGTGGTGCGTAAATAACACCATTATCGGAACATTGATTTTATTAACATACCTCATTTACAATATTTGAATTATGTTCACTAATATCGTATATCTAATCATAGACCTCAAATGTAATTTGATTTTCAGACATAAATAATCGTAACCTAAAAAAATCGTGACTTATCCCTACTAATATTATACATGCGAAAGTAACTCTGTCTGTCTGTCTGTCTGTTACGCTTTCACGTGTAAACCACTGAACTGATTTTAATGAAATTTGGTACAGAGATAGAGTTGACCTTGAGAAAGAACAAAGAATAGTTTTTATCCCAGACTTTTGAAGAGTTCTCTTGGAAACGCGTATTAACCGACATCGACGCGGGCGAAGCCGCGGGGGAAAAGCTAGTTCTTCAGATAATAATCATTGACAATGACGATGCAATTATTTAATACAGTTTTATATACAAGTTGAAGAATAACTAGACTTTAACACATTGTACTTTCGTTCAAATAATAATTAACTCTAACAATTTAATTAGAATTCCTATTAACGGAACTAGTTTAAAATTAAATTATTTATCTAAACGCATAGCAATTCGCTTTAACGCACTAATGCTATCGTATCCATGACGGCCGTGTATGGAATTATGTATTATTTATTTACGCTTCGTTGATACGGAAATTGCAGTTTTGTAATATTCACGAGAGACGGTGCTGGATTAAATTCGAAGGTTCTAATGTATAAGCTTAAAGCGTAAGCGCTTTGGAATTGGTATTTTGTATCAAAGTGATCAATATACAGACGATTTAAGTGTTATTTGTTCACTGGGTACAATTCAATTACTATTTTTTTTACTTTTGCTTCGATTTTTACGCTAGGCAACAGTACAACTCACTAAATTGTGAAATAATTAAAAACACTTTTACGTTTTTAAGATTACTCTCTGCCACTGCACCTAATTTTTACGATTCCCTATTGCACACTCTTCCACTTGTCAGCCATATTAGTATTTTTTGCTTAAATTTAACTTATCAATATTTCATTGTCAGTTTCTTCGCCATACAACTTTTTACTATGTTAAAAAACGAAAAAGCAAGTCTATGAAGTATTATTTAAAAAAAATGTAAAGAAACATGTACCTAATCGTTTCCAGGTAATATCAATACTGTTATACTTTGCACCACATAGGTACGGGTGCAGCAAACCCGGGGGAGAGTGTTAGTGAGTTCGTTTGAATGATTCGACACCTCCCCAGAGATTCAACCCTTTCAACAACTCGAGGGTGCAATTTCACATTATAATAAGCAATTTTTGAGTTCAAATGTAGCAACGAAAGATGTAACGAGAAGAATCCTTTTGTTATTAATGTAGAGGAAGAGTTTTAATCTTGTAAAAGTAATTGTGCTTTAGTTATGGAAGTATGTATAAGGATTATTTTAAACTTATATACAGCCAATAATACCTATTGCTTTGGCAAATATGTTTTACTTTACAACAATGAAAGTTTTGTACATTTGAATTGTTAAGTTGAGTTTTATACAGCCGTTCAAATAACTGCCGTTGCATTAGTACTCATATTTTGCTAGTTATCAAATTAAAACAGGATATGTTGATTTCATACAAACCAATGCCTTTTATAAATCCCACATAAAAGATTAAAGTAAAAGTGTCAAAAACTCAAGTGGTACTTTTCATACGTTGAAAAGGCGAGGACGTGTCGTGGATTCAAAGCCACGGCCCTCAAGCAACGTCTGACACTTTCAAGCCATTCCAATCAAAGCCAGCCCTTAAATATTAAAAGCTCGTTACACTAATGAATCGTATCTGATTTTGCCGTCGTCTGCAACGCCTTCAATGTCTTTTGGCCTTCTTTACATCAGTTTCTTAAGAAATCTTTTGTTAAAAATACCTGGTTTTTTGCTTGTGTCAAATAATCGTTGTTATTTTTCAACGAAAGTATACATGAAATAACCTTTTTGGATTACACTAAAATTTTCATGTTTTCTCTCAAATATATGAATAATGAAGAAGAATGAAGTCATTATTAATTGAGGTCGCCACTCAAAGCTTCAAAGTCAACTTCTATAAGAAACGTTATGAATAAAGAAAAAAATATCACCGAACTTTCAAACTCTGTCATTTATATCACAAATTAATGTCAAGTTCTAAAAAAAACAAGAGACAACAAACGCCAAACAACAAAAGGAACAAAGAAATGCAACTAACGATCGTCATTTATCACAACAGAATCACATTTAAAGTCCGTCCTAAAGAATCAATGTTTTGTAACAAACATTTCTATCCGTATTTTGTTTTAAGGAAAATCCATTGGCATTGTAACTGATACAATACATTTTACTTATAGTGCAGAGCTGCACACCTCGGTGTTTCACGTCGATTGATCGGGAATAGGGATGCTGATCGAGTAGGCGACACGGAGCGTAAAATGAGTTGTTCGCATCGCCGCTTCGGTCGTCTGCCAACACTGTTCGCCAGTAAACATCTATTGTCTTGCTCGTAAAACGTACAAAGATTTTGTTCGGAAATTGCAAACGTCTTAGGTATCCTCCCCCCGTGCCGTGGCAGTAAAGTCGCTTTCATTACATCAACTTATTGGATAGATTCCAATATTTTTTGTACGATTGCATCCGTTTTCGTATTGCGTACGATTATCGATGAGCTCCATACGTCAGGGTTCAAATACATCAGAACGTGTAATTTTTCTGTTCGATGTAAAAACGGAGTTATTTTAAGAGACAGTTTTTCTTTCAGTTTTTTCTGTAGTCGGTGGATAAAACTTGTTACGCTGAAATTATCATTGTGTTTAATGGGTGTTTGGCGAGGGTTATTATAACTGTTTGTTTTAACTGGTAAATTAACACTAATGGACAATATGGAAACCCAATTAGTGTTCGATAGTTTCGGTAATAGTGATGTGTATTATGGCTCTTGCTTAGTTATCGTGTAGTTTAATCACCGTGTTAAATATGATTTATAATAATTTATGACTTGTGGCATTATAATAATATATATCAAGCAATAAACATGCACAAATACTATTGCTCTACAAACAACAACAAAACAACCAAAAAATAAACAAATTCGTATCCATTCGCGCAAAATTTTAAACCTTATTTAACTTGGCAAACTTTTGTATGCCCTTATTGATATTAAAACATCTTTTTGCTTTGAACAATTTTGCAGGGTTATTTTTCAATCAGCAATTTAGTAAAAGTCAAATGTAACAATTTTGTTTTCGTCATTTCTATTGATTTTATGCCTAAACATTATACTGCTAATAGTCATTCACGTTAATGCCAAATAACGTTATGCGAAGTCAATTTATGGAAAAAAAATAGCCTTCAAGATAATATATTATGCCAACCTGAACTGTATGAGTAAAAGCCAAAGCTCATTATACCAAAACCGTTACGCCAAAGTATATTTAAAGAGGAAGACGAAGGGCTACCAAACTGCATGTGTTTACAAAAATGTTTAAAAATGAAATCTAAACATTTAGTTATTTTTTACTTAGCTATAAACTTTGTTACTTTTCTAGTGTTCCTTAAACAGAAAGAGGAAAGCTAAACTTTTTGAGGAAGCTAGCCACTGGCGTACATGTTTGAAAAGATGCAAGAATGTGGAGGAAGCAATAAGAACATGTAAAGGATGGTGGCATGCGATGTTCTGTTGTTTTTACTTTTCCCCATGAGACAAAGACCCGGTGTTTCGTTCGTGTATTCATGGGGCACAATGTTGTTGTCTTTCTGAAACGTAGATCAGATTATGAATGTACATATTTGGGCTTGCAAAAATTCTAAGATTATAACTTTTGTTACAACTATTCGCCAGGTGAGGTTTGGAACAAGAAATGAATAATTTTATCAACGATTGTAATGATTATCAACCATTCTATCCCATTTCTCGGAGGGTAATAAATATACCCATTGTTCAGCAGTAAATGCATATTTTTGTAGAAAATGTATGTTAGGTTTCTTTAATTTCTCTGCCCGTCCTCTAAAATTAGAAATTCAAATTATTTTTACATTCATTTTACGGTCGCCAAGGATGGCGTAACTGACCGTCTCATAAAGATTTCTTCACCTATCACAAAATGTGCTATAAAAGACAGTTTAATTAAACTTGTTGTGTTAACACTTCGGTAGCTAATAGAGTTGTTTACGATGCCGATGGTCGAATAATTCAAGCTGTGTTATTGCCAATCAGACGTTGAGATTGTTTTTCACATTTTCAATTGAACTCGCGAAGCATTTAATGGGTAACTGAATTTGGTTTAATATTCCGTTGAAAAATATCGTAATGATTGAAAATTAATCGGGCTAAAAATATGGTGACTGAATTAACTGAATTTAAATTAAAGATTATTTTTAATGAAACCAGATGCTTATTTATCATGAAAAAAGTTCGATACCGGGAAATAGAGGTAAATATCACAAAGGGAAGTCATAAAATATTGATACGGATATTATTATTTCGTATTATAGACGGGCTTTAGCCATAATAAGTATTCGCTGAATATGAGACACGAATCTGATCTTTACTGTTTTGACGTAAAACCAAAACGAAAATATAGATAAATGGCGGAATAAAACCTCCTTGTTTATTTTAAGTTTTAAATTATAAAATAAACTAAAACAAATGCAGTTGAAAACACTGCTTCTATTTAAATTGTGAACCACATCCTTTTTAAGAAACTCTATTAAAGTTTTACGACGCTGCTTTTATTATCTAGACGGTAGCTTGTCACTTTATATAAGTACCTCATTATCACCTTTATCCAACGTTAATGTGTATGCTAATCGTGGTTTTTAAATTATGCTTCGGCACTAAACGCCGCTTAGCATAAAGCAAATTGCACTTTACTTAACTCATCAGAATAAAATCATGCTTATTTTTTTTACTTAAATTGAAATAACGATGTTTTTATTTTATGCTATTTTATTAACAGTCATTTTAAATTCAAGCAGGGTTTTTATGGCTTTTGGAAAAATATTGATTATAGAAAAAAATACATTACAATATTTTGTCTTTAATTATTTTATTTTGTTTAAATAAACATAGTATAACGTTCACTGTATTCACTGAAAACTTTCATGCTAATGAAACTTAATTGCGGTCAACAACTTTGAATGTATATTTTCTTCGGTCTGACGTAAAGCTTCAAACTGAAACACTTTGTGTATCGAGAGTAGATTGCAATTAAGGCACGAACTTGTTTCTAGGGAACAACGTTTTTAACACAGCCACTACAGCCAGTGTTTGACAATCAACTGCAGTCTATTGCAGTACCAATTATCGAACGCACGACACGGTAATTTTGATCAATAACGCAAAAGCTTTTTTAATCCATTTGTATTGCAGTTTTTTTTCGCTTCTTTATTGGAATACAATAAGGCTGATACATTGTTTTTTTGCGCATTGAAACATAAACGAATAAGTTTTCGTTGAAAACATTATTGTTTGTTATGTCTTTGTTAAGACAATAATTTAATGTTTACCGAAAATCAAATTGCGACCTTCAAATTTTCTTTATCAATGTTGATGACTAAACAAATCGTCTACATCGCAGACACTCCGAGTATGTATGTTCTTAAGTCGCACATAGAACGGCTAAGTTGGCACCAGACCCCACGACGAAATCCCCAGCCTGTTTGTACGGAACACGTTCCTATTATTATTAAAGTAATTTTCTCGTATGCGCAAAAATTAAAGTTTCTTGCAACAATATGTTCGGGCCGTGTGCGTCGTAACTTTGTTCCTTTAGTTTACACTAACTTGTATGCGAGGCATTATCTTAGTAACACAGGCAAAGTAGTAAGAACGAGTAGAATACGACACGTTCTTGCTTAAGAGAAACTGTTTGTCAAGGTAATATCACGTTTCGTTTTATAAATACGGGAGCTAAGTAAAACTTAAGCTAGACTTGTATGAGTAAGATTTTCATCTATGTTGCAGGGTTTAACAGTCTGCAAGAGGTTTTTGTATACTGGTCTCTTTAGTGTAAAGGTTTAAACTGTTTCACCTTTTTATTACACAGTAGATATATAACACTATTAAGTGAGACCAAAAATAGAATGTCATACAGGACGATCGTCAATATTTTTTTTTAATATAAATTCACAAAAAAGTTTCAGTTGAACAGTTTTTTTATTCACTGCAGTTCGGTGTCCTCGTATTTTTTTTCTTTAGAAAGTCGACCCTGAAATTTCTCTCTATTAAAAAAAAACTATTATGGCCAGCAATATTTACTCAATCTATTATATGGTACTATATAAGATGGTAAGTTAGGTTCTAACTTTAGTATATCTATTCTTACAAGTAGAAATATATACTACAAGGTGCATCAAACTATATGCATCGTGATTAATCCACTATCAAGAATATTGTGCCGTGATCCCATGTGGTATACTGTTTGAGTTATAGAGCGATACTAAAATTAACCAAGTTTCTACAAGGAAAGTGTTTATGTTGCGTCAGATACTACACTTTGTAATAGTTAATGTGCTGATGTTTATGTTGGCGTTGAAAGCGAATTTTACTGCTAGCATATAATGTGTGGAATATAATTATTCGCTTATAAAAGGTATTAATCAACTATAGTTGGTTTAAAAACAGGCAAGTCCAAGTCGGAACCGACACCGAGTTTTCCGTATAAATAGGCAGTAGAAATACATAATATGTGAAAATTTCAACTGTCTAGCTAGCACTTTTCATGAGATGCATCCTAGTGATGGACACACGGACAAAAATAGGACCCTTAGTAATAGAAGTCCGTTTTTCCCTTTGGGTACGGAACCCTAAAAAGTATTAAACATAGAAATGGTACTTTATATCACTTATTTATAGTACAGACTTGCGGGACAGCGTGCGTGACTATTATCATTTCTCCGGCCATTTTAAACCCTGAAATGCTACAGTAATGAGTGCAGTAAAATATTTTTCGTTTGCAATACAGCATATCCTTTTGACATGGCATGAATAAATAAAAAAAAACTCCAACCACAATAATAGTTAGTCCTTTTGAAGGGAAGTTAATTTTTCTTTAGTGGGACCTGAATAAGCAGATTAATTAGTGGCAACAAGGCGACTTTGTATGCTTCCATTTTCCATTGTGATGTTGTGAAAACTGAGACACACCTCATTGTTATACGATCATTGTGCAGCTCGGCTTCTGAATAGACGTGTGTTAAGGATTTTCTTGTAGAAAACCGAAACAAGTTTCAGGGAAAATAAATTAACAGTTTTCTAAAGGCTGCTTTTCTATTCGTTTTTTCGAAACAAAAGGTGTTAAGCTAGTTGGTTAGTTCATTGTTTTATTTGAGCTGAACGTTGAGGCTGAAATCTATTACGGTATACTGGAATTCGAAGATGAACTATAAAATCGTTCTTTCATTTAATTATCATTGTGATTTGATGTTAAAATTATATTATATGTTTTTGTAGTCTGGCTTGGCAATCCTCCTCGGAGGACTAAGTATATTCTTTATGGCAAGAATAGTATTTTGGTAGGGAGATGGTAGCTTAGTAACAATTTCTACAAAAATCGCTTAGCAGTAAATCCAGTACAGTTTCCCTTGAATAAAGCATGGTTGAAATGACACAAAATTTCGACGTCGTGTAAACTCTGCTAAGTCTTGTCGCCAACGCACGTACAAAGGAAAATGAGCGGGGACTTAAACGCGTTAGACTCACGATCTCTTTGCATAGTTGAATTAGCTGACAATGTGCGCAAGCATTCGAATTTAACAGATTTAGATGGTTACATTTATTCATAGGAGATTTTATGAGATATGGCTAAATACGGAAACGTCATTTAAGTCAAGTATTATGCAATCGTATTTTGAAAATGTAGCTACAAGTTTCAGTTTTATAAAATTTCCGATATTTTTTTTCTTATAACCAAATGTCATTCGTTGTAGTTGCAATCTCCTTAGGCACATAATATCTGGCCTCAAATCACGTTCGCTTTTTGTGTGGATAAAAATAAACATAGATTATATCCAATCAAAAAGGTTGGTCTTTTAAAAATAACCCATAATTAGGCTTCCATTTCAATAAAGTAGCTCTAAATATAAGCCTATTAAAAACCGATTTCTTAAAGTATCGGATAAACAATAATGCAGTATTCATTCAGTGTATCCAAGCTGCAACAAACTTGCTAAGAAAATGTATTTTTAAATCGTCGCCGTCGCGTCTTCTTGCTGAATCCACTCAATTAGTAACGGGCTAGGCGTCATTAATTATAGCGCTCAGACACTGTACCTACCCTTGCTGATACTGTGGTAGTTATTGAGACGTAGTCCTCCTTTTATATTTGAATAACTTGTTGGTTGGTTTCTTGAAATGATGTTTTTTTTTGAGATTTTTAGTATGGCGACAGTTAAGCGTGAGTCCAATCTCGTACTCATATTCTTAAAAAAAACAAATCGGTCTCAAACCAAATTTATAACAGTAAGTACCGTACGGTGCGGCGTTAGGTGCAATAGGAACACTTCATTTGTAAAATTAACTACTCAGTTATCACGATCCACAGTAACAGACTTGAATGTTTAGTTTTTACAGAACACTAAAAAGGACTAATGAATGAAATAGTCATTTCATCCGAAGATTTGAAATGACTGGTACTGCGATAAATATCAAGGTATGGTTTTAATTTTATAATTCGGTTACTTTCTACTAGTTTCTAGAAATGCTGTTACGACACAAAGATATTTAGTTTTTTTTAAGTAGTCCTTTGTTTCCTAAAAATTATGGTCAGTGTCATGATAGTTATTGAGATATTTTATAGTTCTTCATAGTAAGCATTGGTTTCTTAAAATGTTGTGATTTCAAGTGATTTAATTTCGTGATAATTCATATCACGAAATTGTCTATAAACGTTTTTGTTGTATGTTGGTTATGCTCTTAGTTTTATTGAATGGGTATTTCTATTTAGCAAGGGAAAAAAATCTCTTTTTCAGTGTTTCTGGAAATGGAAAATAGAGAAGAAATCAATAATAGTGTTTCTAATGAAATTCGTAATTAATATAAAATAACACGAAACTTCGATAGCTGTAATTATGTTTAAAGATAAAAACAATTTTAACAAAATTAGATATTTATTTATTTCTTAGTAGTTAGACGACTGGATAATAAAATAAGTTTTTAGTTAGAATATTGGATAGGACAGTTTTTTGTAGTTAACAATGAATTGAAGTATCCATCAATTTTGCCCAAAGTTAGCTAATCAACCTACTTTTTTCGCTTCGTAATTAAAAAAGAAAAGTTTTTATTCCTCTTGAGGTAAAAAGCTAAGAGAAAGGGGTATCGCTATCTACGTGATAAAAAAGGAAGTCCTTTCAGCATCGCAAGTGTGCTTAGTCACTATCGTTAGTATTTTGTCTTTCTTTCTAAATCACATATTTTTGTGATTTAGAAAGGTATAACATACATTATTATAAATATAAGCAGTTATTTTGATAGAAATATATTCAGATAACAATAAAAAGGATCAATCGTTTTAATGTTTTCGAAACATCTTCACTTTCGAAAAAAACATTTTACTATTAGTTCATTTTATTATCATACACAATTCGCAATACCATCTAAAAGCTCTGAAGAAAAATGTACACAGTAAATCGAAATCATCTCTTGCAATCTGTTAAAGCGACTTCGAAATAGTAAATTTAAAGTCGACCCTCCAATCGATTCGAGTATTCCCCTATTCACAGCACAAGCGCTTCCGAGTGTAATAAAAAACTAATATCAAACTTTTACAACTACTAAGTTTTGACAAGGAAATTCAATACCTGCTCCGAATGATGTCAACTTTTACACAAATTATATTTCCAGTGTAAAACGAAATAGATTTAAGTCCGTATTTTGGTATTAACGCAATGATTTTACTTCAATACCAATATTTATCATGATCAATTTGCTGTGGTTCATAATGATTTATACTTTTGAAACCATTTTTTTATGTAGCGGACAATAAAGCTTTGAGTTTTGATATATTGTCGCGATATATATCCGGCGTTAAATTAGTGCCGAGGAAAAGGAACAGGACACACCACACCGTTAGAGTAAATTTTGAGCAAATAAAACGTGCTATTTGCCAAACACATGCAAGCCAAAACTATAGGTCTGGTCAGAAAGTTTCGTTGCCAAGTTTCGGGCAGACAGGTGGCAGACGCTTTCCGCCAAGCCAATAAATCACTGAGCTACTTGGTATTGCCCAGGATGCCCCGATACGCCGAGCAACTCCTGATTAATGTGCCTGATTTGACCGCTACCCGGATTTATAGAAAAAAAAACTATATTCCAGTCTTTCGCTGGTTTGGGGAAGGTTTATTAAGTAATCTGATGGACTAAAAAAGGAAAGAGAAAATCGCTTTTTAATTCATTTCAGTAAACCACAGCATTTTTATTTTTAACAGGAGTAAGAAAATATATTGACGATTATAACTGGCTGCTAACGCAAGTAACGCTAAATGAAATTTTATAGCTACACTTTCAGAATAGTAAGGCGTTATTGTCTCCGTCACAATATACATATTGACGCGTATAAGTAAAAGCAAATAGACTTTACAATATGTACCAACACATAACCATACGTATGTACACATCCACCCTTCTTCGACAAAGGAAAAGTTTTCAGTTCAAGCGTCTGAAAAATATTACCCAACTTAAGTTTAATCTCTTGAAAACGCTCAAGGAAACAATTGTAAATAGGAACTCTTCGTTTAAACAACGGGGATGTTTGTCGGGACTACGGAGTTGTTGCGACACGAATAAAAATATCAAATACGGGATCATAATGGATTTGTATGTGGGCTCTTTGTTTGCGAAAGTAAGTATTACAGCTAAGATATTCTGGAAAGAAAACGCCTAGTCAAAGCCATTAGCAAGCAAAGTTTAAGCTGATGTCACAACATAGAGAACTGTAAATAGACTACGTAATAGAAATTCACAACTATCCGTTCTAAGTTACGAAGAAAATCATTTTGTGAATTCAGTAAACATTTTATCGTTTCAATTTCGTTGAAATATATTTGTACAGAAAACTATTTGTACTTCGTAATTCTGCTTCTGGCGTCTCTAACAAGATGTCACAATCGATTCTAAGAATCTTACAATTGATAGATTTAATGTTTAAACTAGATGCTGCTGTTGCAAAAACTTATTGCAAAATTTTCAGAATTTTTCTTCGTTCTTTAAACAAATATAAAAATTCCGATAAACAGTTTGTAGTCGCGATATAGCTTTAAGTGCCGAGCTACAAGTTAAACTACTGATAGCAAACATTCAATTTTTAAGGTTTCGCACCCAAAAGTGTAAGGAACCCGATTTTCATTCGTCTGTCACTATGCTGCATCTCATAATAATGCTATGGGCATATTTTCTCAGCCCCGGACCAGCCTGTTCCCTATTATTTTTGAGGAACCTTCGTGTAATGTGCGGCTCAGATGCACAATGAATGAACGGGGCCCCATATAAGCCCCTGGACCGCAAGATCCTTGATGGCTGAAATCTTTATTGCATTTTTTTCTTAGTCCTACCGGTACGAAACCCGTCATCGTCAGTGTCATGAGTTTGACTTATATTTGACCGATTGTATAAATTTAAACTAACTTTAAAATTTTCAAACCTCTTTAAAGCAATACATAACGTAAAACGTATGGTGAAATACATATAAACACCGAGAAAAGCGGCATATTCTAAAAGCCAATTGTTGAGTAAAAACTTTTACATTATACTTACTTAGTGCTAAATAATATTAACCGGATCACGGACACGGAGCAATGATCGGCCATCTATCTCGAAGAGGCATTACTTGCCTCTTTGTACGTAGGCATGAATCATAATGTATCTTAAAAGGATGCGAATATGACTGGATGCTCAAAGGGCCGTCCACTCGAGCTCGCGAGCTGCTTCGAGTGGGTTCGGTTCTTTGAGAAGACCCTTGCAGGTTAAATGCTGCCCTTGTTCACGTCAACGTTGCGTGCCGAGTTATGTAAGTCGTTTTACTTTGTATTGATCTTACTGTAACTGGCTTATATGGTATACAATATAATAAAAAGAAACCCGGTCAAGAATTGTAAAATTATAGGTATGTTTTTTTGCAGAAATATATCGGTTAACGAGATAGAGCCTGGTAACGTATGGACTTACGGAAAGATGAGATGACAGTGGAGTCTAAATAACAGGTTTCCGTTCCTTGGCATGGGGAACCCCAAAGTTAGAGAAAGAAACTTAGTAACACTTTTTAATTTTAAGTTCTAATATACGAAGTGAATATACGTAAATATTACTGTCGTAGTGGCATAATAAAACACTAGCAATGTACAATTAACACTATTTTCATAGTTCTAAATATTCAGCACAGCCAGCAGTAAAAAAGAGTTTTACATAAAACTCTACAGATACGATCAGAATTTCTATCAGATAAGCTAGTAATGTTTAAACTATAAATTAAGACTTCATTCTTTTACATTAATAAATCGGGGAAGTCTGCTTCGTTGCCCAGTAGCTTCATAATATTTCCTTTATTCGCCAATAAGTAGTTTCATTATCGATATTCTACTTTTATTTAAAAACGTATTTGAAAAATCAACCTTAAATCTAAAAAACTAGACTTTAAAATACGCTGTACTCATAAAATCGAAAGAAACCTTGATACCATTGTTCTATGCTAAGAAATATACCTCAAAGGAGAACTGGATGAACTTTTATTTATGTAAGACGTCATCAGATTTAGAATAACGCAAAAAGGGAAAATGTAAAAATAACGAGCACACCACAGCCATTCCTCCGCGATTCTGTAAACAAAACTTATCTTGTTTATACACGAGAGTGACTGTAACAATAATATCATAATAAACTTGCGGAAAGCTTTTTATTGTCATAGCTATGGTCACAAATAAATTGCTACAGTAGTCAGGAAGGTCTATTTATAAAACGTAGAAGATATAATTTTCCCCGCAAGTTGGGGAAAAGCAAATAATTCATAGACACACAGCAGCGTAGGTGTATACAAAGTGGGTAACGGTTACACAGCTGTGTAAAGAAATAAATAAGAATGTCCGTACATTGTTTTGAGTGAATTTGCAATTTCACACTGTCCTGAATTAGATTAATTATAATTATGTAATTCTTTGTTATCTACTTACAGATTTGTTCTACTTAAAGGCTTATTTAACAATACAGACAGAGAGTATGTAAGACTGGTATTGCGGTTAATAAAAAATATCAAACAATTATTTTACTATTTAAGTAAATGTTTCCGCAAAGATAAATAAACCTAAATAATTGGGTCAATATTTACATTTATGTATATGTAGTACTTGCCGAAACTAGTTATAAAAAAAAACCCGAGTCTGACTTACAACTCTGACCGCACCATAGAAATAGGACAACGCAAAATAAATTTGTATGGTCACTTCAATTTATTTGTTGTTAAAGTCAATACATTATTTGTAAAAAGTCAACAGTGTAGCTTGATAGCTACACTGCTGACTAAGGACAAAGACGAACGGACAGACAGCAGTGCTTCTGTTATAGGGATATTTTTTACCAAAAAAGAATCCAGAATTTCAAAATTAAGCATAATTATAATACTTCATATTAAAGTGTAGAGTAGTGGAAACTTTAAAAATGAGGTATCTCATTTCTGGGAGTAATTGGTAACGAAACCGTCCATCCTGAATTTTATTTCGAGCCTGCGTTTTAATTGTCCATATGATTCTTTTTGTACTGCCACTAACAAAGGATTTTCGTTTATAGCTGGGAACGTATGCCTTTTATTTCTTTATGTTTTATTCCTTCATTTTGGCCGAGTTTAACTTTAGCGGAGCGTACCATCATTTTATATTACGCTGCGGTGTGACTGCCGGCATTTTTAATAAGTTTATTACTGTACGGCCACTAACGAACGGTCGCGGGCCGGAACACAAATTGACAATAAATAACAAATGACTAAGTGAATCTTCACCCTTTGCGTGTAATTACTGTGAAGGTATCTTTGTACTTGTTTTTTGTTTACTGGTCGAGTGAAACTTTAGAGGATATTGTGTTTTATTGCCTTTACAGCATGTTGGTTTTTACTGACATTTATGTCATTGATGTGTGTAAATATTTTTTGTCTAGCCAACCTAGAGTACAGGTGAAATCGCCTCTTTCTATTTGGACAGGGAAAAGCGCATCCACGAACAGCGGACGGACAACAAGCTTTAGCTTGATCGGTTATGAAATCGGTTTAAATAAAATTTTAAATTAGTTTATGACCTCCAAAGGTTAAGAGATGAGGTAACAGAAACATCATGTGTATATTAGTCAAATCATTTTCTACTTCTCTCCGACTAGTTTTGGACCTAGCCGGAGTCAAACAACAACAAATACTGTTCTAATTTGACCACGTTACTAAAGGTACTTTTCTTGCAATTAATTGTTATGAATATTAAGAGTGAAGCTTTAAATTAGCGAAAAACATAACGATGACCACAATTCCTATTAATCGTAACCACAACAGCCACAAAAACTATTGCAATAGTTGATGTAAATAAATAATCATTTATTTGAAAACCTTTACAATTGTGGTTGAAACACCATTGTGTTTTATTTTTTATTTGTTCAAATATTAATCGTGAAAAATACTGAATTCGGTATGATTCTATTTTAAAGCCCATAATATTTTTACGATCATTCATCAATCTAGCCTTTTCCTATGTTGGGGTCTTCAAGTCCAACCGGATGTAGCTCAATAAACAAGTAGTTTTACAAGAAGCAACTGCCTGTCTGACCACCTCAACCCAGTTACTAGGGTATCACGATACCCTGTAGTCTTTCTAGCTTCTGACTACCCATATCGACTGTCAAAGTTGTATAAATAACAGCGAAGATCCACAATTTAACGTGCATTCCGAAACAAGTATCAAGTATAGCTTCTGACGATTCCAACAAATATATAAATATTGTAAGATTACAAAGATTTATACAAGGATATAACCCCACACAAAATCCCACACGAATTAATTAAAAGTGCCATTATTATTTAACAGATCGCGTCCGTGTGTCAACCGCCAATTAAGATCCATTAAACATGGTATCGTCTCATCTCAGTCGTTCATCACATAAATTGTTAAGGACTTTCTTGTAGCAGTTAATCATAGGAATAGATGTAATAAATACTAGATATGACCACATTTTTCTGTGTTCTAGTGTAATTGTTTGAAAGTAAGTAGAGTTCTTATTATTGTTTTGCCTTGTGTTTATCCTAATACGTATGAGTTAAATTAATAACTTTCTTGAGGCTTAGTCATTATATTGACCAACATGACTCAAGAACATTTGTCGAAATTGCTCGACTGATTGAGGACTGCCGTTACAACTAGCCGCGCGAAGCTGAAAAATACGCGTCGATTATAATTATAAAGATTGTCTAATATATAAAATTCTCGTGTCACAGTGTACGTAATTGAAATCCTCCGAAATGGTTCTATATATTCTCATGAAGTTTTGTGTGCATATTGGGTGGGTTTGAGAAACACACAAACATTTTTTTTCCTTTTTTTAATCCCCTATTTTTCATATGGCAAACAACGTTTGCTGGGTCAGCTAGTAAAAAATAAAATATTTCGACCAAATCTTATGTCACATTTTTGGTAACACAAATCAACTCCACAATAACAGCAACTTTATCTTAATTGTGTTAGGTTTATTTTGTTCAAACTAACATTTAAATGTAATGTTCGAGACACAAGTGTTACTGCGTTCCATTTCCAACAAAGTCGGAATTCACTAAATCTGTGTAAGTTATCACAGTGATGTTAACAGCGCTTCTAGTACGCAATAAAATGGTTCTTACAATATCGTGTAGTAGTCCTTATTAATGTTACACGAACTTTTGTAATTCGGACGTAGTGAATATTTTCTGGGTTTTAACGTCATTTCACTATTAATAAGACTTATTTTATTATTTATCTTCAAACATTCTAAAACTGTTGTGTTTTGTTTTTTCAAGCTGCGTTCTTTAATCTTAATGATATGAACATTAGGTTTATTAGGATAAGTCGAAGGAGACAGGGGTGACAAAGAGCGCACTGGATGGACGAAACAGCTAAGCTTGCGGGACATTCCTGGCTTGGGGATACAAAGGTATTAGTGAAAATTTGAGACCTCACAGCAATTCGTATTACATTATCCATTATTTGACGAAATCAAAAGGGAACCATTCCCTCTCAACGGTACCAAAACAATTAGCCGTAAAGGAACCAGGATGTACACAAAGTATTATATACAGCTAGCGTCAGCAAAATTGTGTTAAATGCCAAAGTTGTTGACTCGTTTTTTTCTAAAGCTTAAAATTAAAAAAGGGTACCAGATAAAATTGTATCAACATAGTTAAATCCAAGGGTAGCTTTACCTTTGAATTTGTGCCTTGATTTTATGAAAAGAACCCATATTTTAAATTACAGAGGACGCAAGCTGGGTCATTGCTAAAAAATACCTACCAGTAAATGTTTTTTATATTATCATATTTTTGATGATTTTGAAAAGTTTCCAAGCCACATAACAACTCGTACAATAGACATTATTACAAATGTCTAAATGGTTCTTATTTCATTAACAAGCCGATTCACATCGGGTGCCAGTCTTCCGATTAGAAGATTATTATTTAATTAAAGCGACAGCCTTTTAATTGGCTTGCGTTGTTTTCTTCAAGTGCGATTCTGGTACTAATTTAAAGCTCGTAAAGGTTTAAATAGAGTTCAGGATGAAAGCAAATGATATTGTATATTTACTAACTAGCTTCCTCGATAGGACGTTTTCTTTGCATCTTGGATTCACAATATTTTAATAAGTATCTCAAAACTATATTTCAGAATTTAGAATGGAAATCTGATATTACGAGCTTTTTATACTAATATAGACCCAAGCCTGATCTAGATCTGATCTAATCTAGCAAAAATACCTTAAAAACTGATCGTTCAACATGATATAATTTTTAATCTAAAAGTTGACAAAGAATAGGTACACTCATTACTCTATTATCTATATTCTATACTAATATATAAAGCTGAAGAGTTTGTTTGTTTCAACGAGCTAATCTCAGGAACTACTGGTTCACATTGAAAAAATATTTTTGTATTGAATAGACCATTCATCGAGGAAGGTTTTAGGCTATATACCATCACGATGCGACTAATAGGAGCGAAGATATAATGGGAAATATGGAAAAAGCAGGGCAGGTATAAATTATAACTTATATCTTCTAACCACGCGGACGAAGTCGCGGGCAACAGCTAGTATTTAATATAGGCAACAAACCTAAAGGACCATAAACCAAAGAGTACATATTTTCCTGCAGTCATTTCATTCGAGACACGGGTTACTTCACTTACCAGCGATTTTAAGCATTTCCTGAGATTTTGGTCAGAAAGAGTCGATTTATCTAAAACAAGATTTATTATAGTCGTTAACACTGTAGATATCAAAAAGAATATAATTTACGCCTTGGTGTATTGTAAAATTTGTCTTGTACCTAAATTAAATTATATCTTACCAATCTACATAAATAAATGCAAAACGTAGTGGGATATATTTACGTGGAGACGGACTCTGAAATGAAAAGAGGATTTTAACCAGTGGGATTTCTACAACCCTATAAATATTTACATATTAGTATTTTTGCTTGGATTTCTTATTACTAATTTTCACATCAAAAGTTCATAATTAATACGGAAGAATATTATCCTATATACAAACTTGTATTTTAATAACATCTTTTAATAAGTTTTGTTAATTTCAAATAAAATTTCGCAATCGTGCAAAGTAATGACAATGGAAATTAAAAGAGCATCTAGCGAGACGTCGCGACGTCTTAAGATTAAAGTTTACACAACAGAAATATTTCTGAAACGTTGACTTGGAAAAGTTTCGTCTTTGTCATGTAAGAAAATACGAAGCGAGATCGTTTGTCTTGGACCGAGTGAAGCACTAAACTCAAGAGTTTGCATCCCGGCAATAAATATTCGTAAGAATGTATAACCAGATACAGAAGGGAATTAAAACGATGGATCTAGATTTCTAAAAGCTTTTACTACTTAAACAAAGTTGACTTTTTTGGTCTGTAATTCAGTTATTAATAAGGCGATTTGGTACGGTCTGGTAAGCCAGACAAATGGCCATTAGAGTCCATTAAAATTCAATAATACTTGTGAAAACATAGATGCCTAATAATAGCTGGTATTAAATGATTGAAAATTTCCTTAACGTCTAATGTAGATTATAGCTTTAGTATTGCCGATAAAAAAATACTATTATACTTCTATTTTAATTGGTAATTCTGATACAAAGTAAAATAAAATACAATAATTGATTTCTTATAAATTCAGTACCTGCCTATAAAATTTACAAATAAAATCAACATAAATGAAAACCAAAAGCATTAGTCAGATACTTACGCAATTAGACCCAATTTCAGCCTGAATCTCAAAACGTAATCGTTACAAATTAGTTAAATAATGGCGGTCTTTGTTCCATCGTCTTTAAGTTTTAATTACTAATTCCAGTTTTGTCCTTTAGAGTAGTGTTTAGTAGTTGTACGCCTATTTCAGCTTTAAGTTCCCGTTATTTCGTTTATAACACGAGCCGAGCCTAAGCCTAATACAATTTGCTGAGCGCAATTGAAATCGCTGTGAACCGATAATTTCCTAACTGAATAGACATAATGACACGGAACGGCACGGGTAAAACACGGAAGGTTTAATGAAAAATACTTTACTGGTTTAATAAAAGTAGGTACACAGTTTTTTGTTTTTTAAGATCGTAATATTACGCTTTTGTCTTTACGTATGCTTTTTGTTATAATAAAAACTCAAGTTGATAAATAAACAATTTGGCATTGGTATCTTTTTTACAAAATAAAACACAACATTCGATGAAAAGAAAAAAGTGAAGACAATTTATACATCATTAGCACATCTACGTATTGCTTTACCATATATTATTATGTTTAGGTCAACAAATCAATACCAAAAGTTCTTCTCAAACATCCCAAGATACATTATCGTATATAAAAGTAATTTTTTCTTCGAATCAAAATCATAATCTTGCTCCGAGTTTTGATAAAATACCTATATTTTTCAGAAGTATAATGTACCTTACATACCTAGAGCGAATATAAAACAAAAGCGGACACAAACAATAGTTTGTACGATTTCATGGGCCGTGTATTCTCTTTGTGTCTGAATAGTGCTAAAGAAATTACGCGGAGCGCAACAGGCTTATTGTGAAAAATACTTTTAAAAGAGAACCACGCGAAAACTATATTTTCTTTTTTTGAATACGAATTTTTGATGTTGTACATCTACATTGATTATAACTATGAGTCGTACAATGAATGTTAGTGTATAAATGTTTCTTTTTTGTAAATGGCTGCTTTGATTTTGTATGCTTTTATTGCGTATATTACATGTGAAAAACTTCGCTGTTGTAGTAAATAATTTTGACTCGTCAAAATTCGTATATTTCAGTCAAATATCATAAGTCGAGCAATTGAATATTATCCATTTACTATGGTTACTACTTGACAGTTTAAAGTGAAATGAAAAGTCAGGAACGAAAGAACATTAGAATATACTTATCAACTACGATTCAGTAACATTACCAAGAAACAGTAGCAAACACGAACTTTTCCCGAGAATGGTTTGAATTATTTATTTCGTTACCAACCAAGAAATTTCATTACACCACACAACTGTTGAAGAATGGTTTTACCTTTTTAAAGCACGATAAAAAATGAAAACAATAATTTATCAACTATTTTCAGGTATTAGGTACAAGTAATTGTAATTAAAAAATAATATTGTGTGGTAAACACAAAACCCTATTACAAAGGCATCGTTGTCTATCCATCCGTCTGCTACCAGGCTGCATCTCATGAACCGTGATAGGTAGAGAGATGAAATTTCCATATCCAGTTCTTGCATAAATTTGTTTTTCTTAAACCTATTTGTACGAAACCCTTAGGGTCACAAGCTCGAATAACATTGGACGGATTTTACATTAAAAAAGGAGTCACATTTAATATTCTAAAAGACTGACTTAAATTCCAAGCAAGAAAATTAAAGCTGTATTTATTATTTGAAAGTCTTATCCCGTTTAATATTTAAAAGACGACAAATACAAATACATCGGCAGCATACGATGCACTCGAAGAGAAAATCCAATGCCGCAAGTTTTGACCACTAGAAATATGTATATTGTAAAGTAAGCAAAACCAGTAACAGCTACGAATAGAAAAGAAGTTTGTATTCTAGTAGACACCAAGTTTTCTGAAAAACCAAATCCCACCAAAACATTTTCATGTAAAATGTTGCCAAGACGACCTCATATGATTCGCACTGTCAAAAAGTTGATCTCATGTAGAGCCAAGCTTCTAACGCTACACGCCCTAACTCTACAAGGCCTAACTTCACAAACTCTACACCTTAGTCAAAATGTGATACATTGATATGTTCAATAAATCTTCTATTGACAATATATCCGGAAAATTTTGTTGATCTAGCATAATCCAAACCCAAGTTATGAGGGTTCAAAAAAACGACGAAGCGCTTCGAGAAAAGGTAGGTAGTGCCCAGGCCGTTGCGCTTCGCTGGGCTCGTCTTGGCGGGGGCACTACCGTGCCCCCAGATAACATTTAAACGTTGCCTTAAATAAAAAGGCGTAGTTTATGAACCTATCTTTAAAGCCTAAAATAACAAGCCGGTTTCGAATGAAATAAAATCAATACATGAAAATTGAAATCAGCATTCACGACTATATATTTAAACCACCGTGTTTTTAGTTCTATTTACGCCCCGATCCACGTAATTTTAATAAAGGTCATGTACGGTTCAATTTGGAAAATTCACATTACTAATAACTATATTGTTATCATATTTACAAGCGCATGTTTTTCCTTTATCTTTGAAAGTAAAATAAGAAAAGGTCTACTTTATTACAGCATTGAACAAGTAAATAACTACTAAATTATTTTGTTGTACTTACCAATTTTTTTGTTTATGTAAATATACGTGATATAGCTATGTTTAAATCCACTCATGAGCACATAAAGACTTCTCGCTGCATAATGGACTCGGTTGTCTGATTGTTCCATGATTATCTAATCAAGGACCAATCATGTGGATGTACGTCTTGAGTCTTGACATAAGTACTCTTGTCCACACTAGAGTTATGGCGCCAGTGTCGGCTAATGACATATCTGCAATTCTGCAGGACTATTAGCAAGTGGGCGATGATTGAAATTGTGGAATAAAGAAAAATAGATGGAAGTGGCACTCAGGCTATAAGGAGACATGAAAGATCTTAAGATGATTAATTTGACCATGTATATAATATGCCTTTTTTATTAAAATATTTCTTGCATACAAATGTACCAATACACGCTTATCCTACACAGGATATCGATAGGATCGAACCCGAGACGCGATGTGCTCAGTAGGGTTGGTGAGTTAACCTCAACCAGTCAGCTCTCCGAGCAGCCGTTGTATTTTGCCTCGTTTTTTTTAAACTCACTTTAAGATACTATCTTTTTTTATATTTGATGTATTCAATAAAAGCTAAAGAAAATCGGTAGTAAATCTGCGTCACGGGTCTCTCATGGCACTTCCCTCTACTGGTGCATGTTCCGTGAGTGAAATTAAATACACATTAGACTTGTCATAAGTAGAAACGTTTTTTTTTTACAGCAATTGAATTATTCGTGGTAAGACAAGGCTTCTAACTTATTGCTTATTAAGTAAATGACAAGGTGCGAAAAAAAACACTAATCTTAGATGAAAGCTGTTCCGTGGTGGCGCCAATTTGAGGGAGACCTTTGCCGAGCAGTGGGAAACTATAGGATAGAAGAAAAATAAACTTAATCGTTGTATGAATTTTAGTTTATATTCAACTAAAATACATTACATAAAATATAATTGAGCTTTATTTTATAGCTTTACTAGTAAAGTTTGTGAACGTTCCCTGACCAGTACTGGTCGCTAAATTGCGAGGAGTTATAAGCTGTTATGTTCAGCTAGCAAGCACTTTCGTGCAAGTAAATTATAATTAAGCAAAATCATAGTCAAGCGCGTGGCAATTATGACAATAGTTGGTAATTCACTTGTTTCTGCTATGAGTATTTAAGGGGTAGTTAAAACATTTCCATAGGTGTTTACCTATATTTTTGACATCACGAAAATTTGGTGATTCACGACCACAAAAAGTGGTCCTATTGCTTGATAAAGCAGTCTTCTCTTGTTAAATAGGAATTTTCACGTACGAGTTAGCGATTTCAGATCCCAGTTCTTCTCTTAAGCATTCTGGGAATTGGTACCTTATTATAAAAACAATTTGAAACTTTAAAATTGTTCTATAAAATATAGACAAAAAGTCCTCTTATGTAAAACGAAAGAGACTAAAAATCTAGGCCGTAAGAACAATAATAAAAGTTTATAACTGGGATAAGCTTCGTTGCCAAGCACGGATAAGAAGCACAAAATTTATAGGTCACATTATAGGAGCTGCCTCGTGAAGTAGAAAATAGCATCGGAGGTTATACGACTCGAAAATAACTACAAACTAAAATATTATTAGTCATTTGCCGAAAATATAAGGAGCTTTGATATAAAAAAAAAAACAAGTGAGTCTTGAAATGTAAATTGAAAAGTAAGTGTATCGTCTATAATATATTACATTTTTATTAGAAATTCCATTTATGTCTATATTACTAAATAAAATTTTAATATATTCAAACTAAAGTACCTATTTTATCACGCATTTCAACCCTAACACATGGTTTTGAAGCGTAGATAAAAGGCATAAAGATAATTAAAATACAAACACACAAAGGAATGGTCCTAAGCTATGCTTACCGCTAGAATTTATTTTCAGAGTGCTGTCAAAACTTTGATAGTCACCATTACTTCAAAACGTGTGTTTGCGACTGTACAAACAGGGTTGTCAAAAGCATTATAAACGAAATTTCGTGCATATTTGCAACCCTTAAAAGTATTGTGTTAATTTTACCCTCGGATTGGTACGGTTGGTATGCTTTGACGTGCCCTCTACGAGATGATGCAGATGTTCCCATAAAAGCTTTTGTTTCATTGAGATTCAATATAAAAACTTAGATGGGTATGTTGTTTAAAAATATTCTGACTATGTTCCTTTCATCTATTTCCCTCGCTTTAACATTGAATTAAACTCAGCTATAGGTATTGAGATGGTTATAAATCTAGATATTTTGATCACATTATTTATTTATCTACTTTTCTTGTCATTTTGCACACTGAATTTAATAAATTGTTTTTAATGAATATTAAAAAAACGAATTGTTAAGAAAAATCTTTTTTTATTTTCGTATGTGTTGTTTTTCGTGCCGATGGGTAGCTCTAGCCAAATTATTCTAGTAATCGTTTTTAAGGAACTAAAGAAAACACTGGAAATTAAATAAAACTTCCAAAGATGTATATAATTAAACGTTACGCAATGATAACAAACAAGATGACCCTATTGGTCAAGTACAATACTACAGGATGTTCCTAAATTACTTACTTTATAAATGTAAATATTTTTATTGTGTCTAGTCGTTTTTTTTAAGAAATTTTTAAATAAGTAAACGATTACTAGTAAATGAGTAACACGATTACACACAAGTTTTATGTAATATTGAATAATCCATTGTATTGTGTGTACACCTGTGGCCACGTGTGAGGTTATTGGCCGGGTTAGTGGGTTAAGTATTACAGCTGCTTATGATTTTGTTTACATTTCTTTAACTACTATTTAACGCGGGTTTGCTGAAATTCTATAAAAATAATCAATCTAAAATATATTTCTCGTTTATATTTGTAGTTTTCTTACATTTTTATTCACTCAATGAAATTATTGGCATGTCCTTGATTCCCAGCATCGAGAACTTTCACAACTGACCAAGGGCATACTTGGATATTCAGTTCGAAAACGAAAGTTTTTCTTCTTTTTTTTTAATTAATCACCTTTTCCATCTGTACTAAGCATATTACTATTGAAGGAAAATAAATAAATAGCTCAAAAGTATAACAAAACATTTGTATGATTTTTTTCAAACTTGACTCACATTTTGTACCGATATATTTGTCAATAGATTGACACGAAATGCCACTCATGCCTAGATAATTATGTAACGAATTCCAACATGACTAATTATATAATATTTACCGACCTAATTTAATTAAAAATATGTGCAGCTTTAACAAAGCAATTTGTGTAAATGTTGTCTCACTGACTCATTTTACTTTTACTTATAAAAGCATATCTTTGGCCAAACTAATTCATTGAGTTTACACATTTTGCAACACACTGTACATTGACTAGCGATAAAATTGTTTATGACATTTAAATAAGTTTTTTCGCAGAAGACTTAATATAAGTGTTATATTTGTAAACTATAAGAACAGTTTTGTAGGAAAAAGTGAATCGTTTGTTATTAAGCATCTAACATGGAAAGTAAATTGTTATTTTTCATTTGTTTCGTAGCTAGTGTATGGGAAGTTTTCCCAATGGCGCTAAAAGGCCCCGTTATGACGAGGTACGACCCTTGCGGTCTAGGAGTGATACATTTTGATAGGTTGAGAGAAAATTACTGGAAAGGGTTTGTGCACTTTGAACTGTATAAAACGTTGATTCCTACTAAAGTGGAGATAGTTTTTAAGGATGAAGTTACTTTGGCTGCGGTAAGTGGGATATTTTTCTATAAATGAAGGAATGGTATATTCATATTTCTAGTTTTAAGGTTGATTGTTTTTGAAAGTTGAAATATAATTAATGATAGTGTAATGATACTCTTCTTCCTATATAGTCCCTTCATGTTTTTACTGTATTTCTTTCAGATTCCCGGAACACTGAATATCACTGCAAGTCGAACTAGCAAAAACAACTTTATTGTAGAGTCAACTCGCATGATACCTCAGCGCTACGAATTTGTCATTTCCATTGACAATTTAAAAACAAATCAAAGTGATGTGCCCGTGGTTGTGTTGTTAACCATGAATAATATCACATTATGCAACGCTGAAATTAAGGTATGTTTTTAAAACTTTGATTTGAAAAGCATGGAAAGTTTACTGGTCTAAAGAGTTGTGGAGGTCAAATAGGCAAATAAGTGAGAAATGGAAACCTACAGCTGTACATGACGAAAAAAATGTTGGACTTTTAAAAGATAAAGCAAAATAAAAGGAAAAAAGCTGAGCAATAACGTTATTGACTGACTCATTCATACAAAAAAATAAGGCATCAATGCGTTTACTTAATAAATGTAAAAACAAGAACATCAATTTCAGGCATCACAGACTATCAAATCGTTGAACGTGTCCCAGCAGTATCCATACAGCGGATACGCTCAGGTTTGTGGACGAAGGTCTTTAGGCCATACTGAGCTGGTCTCCACAAGGACTGAGGCGGAGGCCGGGGACTGGCCTTGGCATGTAGCTATACTAGTCATAGATAAAAAAGGATTGCCCCGGTATGAGTGTGGGGGAAATATCGTGTCTACTACTGCTATTGTGACAGGTGAGATTTTATATCAAGAAGTTTTGCTCAACCATACTTACATATTGTTTTACATGAAACTTATAAAAATATTATTTTTAAAGGACGAATTCCTGAAAATGGGACAAATGCAATCATAACATTCTTTTTAGCTTTGGGTATGATAGCAATTATAAAAAACGGTGTAATGGAAATTTATGTAACTTTATAATTATTTACAGCGGGCCATTGCGTTTTCAAAAACGGTGCAATAAGGAAAGCGAGCAATATCATCATAGTAGCTGGTACAAAAAATTACAAGGATTTTAATGAAACTGGTCGACAGGAATTTATCGTAAGTATTAAAGAATACAGATGACATTGTATTTTTAAGTTAGCCAACCCCGCATGAGTCAGTAGACAAGCACCAAAATGCTTAAAACAAGTACTCAATTAAACGTAATTACTTAATCCCTACTATAATAATATTATAAATGCGAAAGTAACTCTGTCTGTCTGTTACGCTTTCACGTCTAAAGCACTGAACTGATTTTAATGAAATTCGGTACAGAGGTAGAGTTGACCTTGAGAAAGAACATAGGATAGTTTTTATCCCTTACTTTTGAAGAGTTCTCTTGGAAACGAGATATAACCGAACTCGACGCGGGCGAAGGCGCGGGCGGAAAGCTAGTCTCACATAAAAAGAGTCAAGATCAAAATATAACCGAGATTTATTTCCCAAATAACACGGAATGACTCTATATAAATTTCTTGGCAAAAATTCAAACTAGGATGCTTGTAAGAATACCGTATTGGGGAAACTCAATAACGGTATATAACAGGAAAAGCTTTCGAAAATTTAGTTGAAAATATTTACCTGCTACTGTCTCGTGTTTCAGGCAGAAGAAATAATACTCCATCCAGCTTACGATGATGACTTCGCTACATCCGATGTAGCAGTCATTAAAGTCAAAGGGCTAATATTTACGGAATACGTACAACCAATTTGCATTTATGGGCCTGTGTATGACAAGAGCCAACTCTTTGGAGTCGAAGCTACGGTAAGCAAAAATCATTACTTGAATTTTCTTATTCTATTTTATGACATGCCACATAGTAGTTAATTTGTAGAACGCACACAATATTCGAAAAATCAGTGCTTGCATTGGAATTGAACTGCACCCCTGTGATTTGGTAGTCGTCCGTTCTCCTAACTAGCATATTACAGGTTAATAGTTTTACACTTAGATAAGAGCACCATTTTCCGTCAAGCCGTAAGCCGTCATCTTAACTCTTCCTTTAAAGGTTTATACGTATCCGTTACAATGAAGAAACTTCAATATTGTACGAACTTGCTCGAGGTGAACGGTTCGCTTTTAATAAATTTCCTTGTTTTATAACTAACTAAAAGTTCTGACCTTTCCTACTTGCGCTTACTTAGAATAGAAATACTATATTCCCACTATTTTCATTATACCACCTAATCATTGAGCCAATTAGATTAAAGAACCAAGTAATCCTCCTTTATCAGAAGACTCATTTGGTTTTATTAAATTCCACCTTAACCCAGCCTACTTAAAGTTTAGTTTTCCATATCACGCTCAGATGGTACGATTTCTAAAATATTTTATGTCTCCTGCAGGTTGTAGGATTCGGTACCACCGAGTACGACAAGCTATCAGATGTCTTAAGGTCCACTTACACGGTAATACAAAATGATACCGTGTGTATTGACTTCTCTCCAAAGCTTTACTCCAGTTTGCTGAACGAATTCACTCTCTGCGTTGGATATGGACCTTCTTCTAGTAAGTGTTTTGTTTTGGATTTCAGTTAGGTGAATTCAAATATAATGCTTATAAGGCAGCATGGTACAAGCAGAATAAAGGAATGATGACGTCAGAACTTATTACTGATTTCAAATCAAGATCCATTCTCCTCATTGAAAACTCTTGAAGGATTAAAGATCTTTTATTGCTGCGGCGGTGAAAAGAAAGACTATGGAATAAGACCTATCTCATTAATTTTTCTCTTATCATAGGTTGAAGTAAAATGTATATCAATACAAATAAATCAGTAAATGTCAAACAATAACAACTTACTTCTTTCTTCAGGTATTAACCCTCGCAACGGCGACAGTGGAGGCGGTCTTGTGATAAGCACAGTCCAGTCCGACCACAAGATAAGCTGGTTCCTCCGCGGGGTACTCTCGAAGTGCGGAGTTACCCCGGGACATAAAACCTGTGACCCCAAATACTACGTAGTGTACACAGATGTTGCCCCACACTACGGCTGGATATACCACCACGCTGGCTTGGAGTACCGAAATAACATTATGTGGTGAACAACGGTTAAGTGTTTCTTGGCAATTGAATGCCGAAGTTTCAGTGCAATGTGAAAATGAATTGTCACAATCAGTTATGGTATCTTTTCAACGAAGTTGTGTATTATACGTAGGTGTGTATACCTAACTGTAACTAAGGGGTTTATAATAAAAGTAAGTGTGATATTATTATATGAATAAATATTGTTAGTTCATAGAAATGTTGTAGGTAAATAAAGACTTTTAGAATTACATTAAAAAAATGTATTTTAATTATATTCAAAAACATGTTTCGCCACTAAATTTAAAATGATGTGTAAATGCACGAAATTAAGATGAAAAATTTTGTATAAATGAAACAGAAGGTAAAATATTTATGAACTACGTTAGTACGTTTTCAAATGCAATGCTGTATGATAAACTTAGATAAAAAATACAATAACATTTAAATGAACTAAACTTTTTTTATTGAAACTCAATAAAAATCATGAACATAATAAATATTTTCTAGGAGCTTCACTTCGGCAACCGCTCCTGCATAATTTATTAGAATCTTATTAAAATGTCAGACTACAAAAAAGATTTCGATATTAAAAAAGTCTCTATTATGTTCGGAAACTAGCCGCGTTGTTTCAGCCACTTTATTTTTATTTATTCTTTTTGTTTTGGGGCCTGAATGCAAGCTTTGCAATATTCCTTTTATAACTATAGTTAAAAATAAATAAGATCGACTTTTTTAGTTAACTTCCATTGAAGTCTCAATTTTATAAGTTTGTTTTTGTTTATAAACACATATCCTCATATTTAAATAAAGTGTCATGGTCCATAACAATGTAACGTATTCTTCCGCACAATACCGCATTCTCTTAGTGCTAAGCACGTATGTACAATTCTGGGAGGCGAAATTGAAAACAAAAGCTTGCATAGTAAAACTGCAGTCGTATAATTTGCATTCACAAAAATAAGCAAGGACTAAAAGGGTACTAAGTATGTCGAGGCAGGCGGCGACCTAACGAAGCTTTGCGACTAGACCACCGGTGCATGACCGTGCATTAAATTAGTCGCCAACAAACATACTCTGCTAGCCACGGCTTGTCCTACTACGGAATACTCTGACTTGATACAGTTCCATGACAATTGTAAAGCACTCAGAAATAACACAATTTTTGTGGAATATTTATCATTTTTTGTTTCAAATAAATCAGTCTCGACATCCGAGTTGGTTTCCACTCTATATTTTTGTTCACGACAACCAATATTCGGTCAGCGAAGAGTCTGGTAAATAAAACAATTGAATGTTTTAATTGTTTTTATCAGCTTGCTGACACTTTCACCGTTTTGGTTCAGTTTACTAGCATTCAGTAAAGGGGAAGTAAGGAAGTAATTTAATTAAGTAATTAACTACAGAAACGCGGTAATCGCATGTAACAACGCAGTTTCACTGACTTCGTTTATAAAAATAGAGCTACCATAAAAACTACCACACAAGTTCTAAACATTTTCAACACCCTTATTTCTATTTACATAAGTTTTAAAATTCAATGTCTAAGCCCCTAAAAAGGCGCAAAACGTTTATGACCATTAATGTTTCCTTTTTTGTAGGTATTAAAGTTAGCGTCAAGTAATCCTCTGTTTTCCATGTAAAAGCATTCCACACCTGGGATCCTTACGTGACACTACGCAATAAAGGCTTCTGTGTTGCAAAACTAACTTCTTATCAAAATCCACTGTTATCTTAATAGAAATAAGGTTCAATTTTCGAAATAGCTTGGAAAATGAAGGAACGGGAATGAGGTCAATGGAGCAAGAAGCTGAATGCGTTTGATAACTCGGAATAGGTAAAAGACTAGAATGCTAGTAGTGTGTTGACTACAACAGACTTGAATGTAAGTGCGACTGAGAATATAAAATCGCGTGTCTATTATCACGGAAATTCAAGAAACTTAAAAGGAAACTAGAGAGCAACAAAATGCAAGGAAATATCAATTTACGGAAAGTCAAGTTAAGGAAAAGCCCTACGTGTTTCTCGACAGTAGATACGATTACTAATATAAAAATAGTTTCTACTTTAGGAGTAGAATTTAAACTCTAGAAAACGCCTTAAATTTCAAAACAAAACTCCTCAAAATGATTTTCACTTCATAAATTACCATCGGCTTTAATTTGTCACCTCTATCCAGTTACTTGATCTGAGGTATACAGTGGTTACAAAAACTTTATTGCACGCAATGCGTGCCTGAGCGACGTCAACTGTAGTGTGAACCATGTGTTTCATTTGTTATCCCCTTTTTATATTTCCTTTAAGTTACAGTATACTGCGACAAATTTTACTCATTCTTTAACTTAAATGAACTAAAAGAAAATAAAACACAATGTTTGTTTACTCAGTCAGATGGCTGTTAAATATAAAGTCCTGTCAAGTCAGTAGTAAGTCAGTAGTCAAGGAAATTGATTACTTACAAATGTCGCTACTATTTTATAATTAGGAAATAAAAAAGAAATTTCTAAAGTATTTTCGGCAAGATTCCAGTTACAGATGAAATGGAATTTAAATGGAATGAAATTAGTTTAGAAAAGAAGTCTCATTTTAGTATTAATTGATTAATATAACTGTTTCCAAACCTAAGAATATTTATACCCGAAACACTAGAAAAAAGTTAAATGTAAAACTCCTTGCAAATTCGATGCTAAATAATTATTAGTTGTCATGTTTTTTGTTGAATTATCTAATTTAATAATAATCCACATTATAATGAAAATAATTGAAAGTAAAAAAAGATCTTCGAGTATAGCTATATCATAATGATGTGAAATTTATCTAACGCCCCCTCGTCTATCTGTTAAGAAAGTGGCATAATGATACTGACAAAGCGAGAATTTATTCTGTAGCGATAACAAGAACACTTTTTTATATCAAAATCAAAGCGTTGTTCAAGTTTCTTTGATGTCCCACAATTCCTTTTCAACTGGGAATCGAATTCGAAGCACGTAAAGTTATAATCATGTTGGAGTCCTCCAATGTTTGATAAAGTCTCACTCGTATGTTGTCGGAGAAATGGCGTACAATTTGTGAGCTTTAAATAAAACTTCGGAATTCTATTTTTAGTAAATTTTCGTTTTTATTTAATCAATTTTAAATAAATATCGTTTTGTTTGATTTAAAATTGATCATCTATATGACAATACATGACTTTTCCCAGCTGTGGACCAGTCCAGCTAAAAAGGATTACAAAATTTAATTGCTAATTTATAACTCAAAATTATTTAGATCTTAAGAAAGCAATCAAAATCCTTTAAACAATTATAACCAAGAGCTGAAATTTAGTGCCAAAATAAATAAGGTTGAAATTTATTAAGCTTTATGCTTACTAATTTGAAAATCTTTTATTGATCTCTAGCGGCTAACTCTAAAAGAGTTATGACTGCTTAACCGATAGGCAAGGCTTACCAACTTTAATCAACCGAGTCCACCCCAATGGGGGTTTCAATCTCGGCTTATGACGTAGCGGGCGTAGAGGCTAAAGAGCTGAATCTGATATTAATCATTTACAGGGAACTTGAAGTAAGTAAACAAAAACAGTAAGCAAAAAATGTTTTTTCAATGGGTGAGGTAAGAATTAGTATTTAAAATCTTTGTTGTAAACCAACATAGCAACAATTAGCCTTACAAGTATTTTATTTTAGTATTTTATTTTGGTGCTCGTATTTATACTGGCAAATGGAACAGTTAGGCCGGCCGGCCCGAACGTCCGATTGGCCGGGATTTTAGTCGAAAATTGCCCAAATGAAAGCTCAATGAACGTGTCACGGCGAGTCGCCGGGCACATTTGTCCACGTCTCGAATTCTCCGCAATGCCGTACACTAGGGATGGGAAAAGTCGATGTCAAATAAAAATGATGCCATTTCAAAGTTGACGTCCGTTTATTGAGTATAAAGTTTATAATAAATGCGAGCACAATGCAGAATGTTATTAATTTTAATCGGAAATCGTAACAATAATAAAATCAAGCGTAGAGGTTATCGCAAATTGACATGTGATTGGCACAATCGCCCTTTACTAAGTAAGTGGGCAAATAGGACAATATTGTGATCAATGGTCTCAATTGTTAAATATTATAATATAATTTATTTGTGGTTGATATATTTTTTGGTCAGAACAATTTCCTTTAGTTGGATGAGTCTCCATTTAAGATTAACATATTAATGCTATTTTTATAAGGGTCAGGTTTGTTATGAATATTCTTTTATTCAATTCTCATTTTACTTAGTTCATCCACTTAAAATATGGTATGAACAAATAATATCCCTTTCCAATTTATATTTATCTTTTATTTCGATATATCACCAAAGTCATGTACAGCTCTAGATGACAAAATTCGCCCAAGGGGTCGCGGGTTGGGTCATCACTGAAAACGATCCGGATGCCGTGGCTATGACACAATGCGTTGCCAAATGTTTTCTAATAATGCCATGTATTTATAAAAATAAAAGAGTTATGTAAAGTTGCCGTTTGTATTCTGTTTTATTGATCTATTCGATTTATTTTTTCTTTCCATGATATTTTCATACTTTTTTAATATCGATAAAGCAACAGGCTTTGATAAAACAGAATTTATGTCACAAATACGCGAAGAAACTACAAAATATTTAATCCGAATAAATAATATTGTTTATTCAATTCTAAACTTTCGTAAAATACAAACTTCCGTACAGTATCTTGAAAGGCATTAGAATAAGCAGGTACTATCTACACAATTATTCATAACATGACCTAAATCCGACAACAGCTGTTTATTCATAACTTTTATATCACGAAAACAACTACGGTATCTTTATTTATATTGTATATGTGAGCAAGCTAAGTTTCAGGATTGTTCATAATATCCGGTGTAAAACTAAACCCTTGGACGCTTCCTGAGGGTCTACCACCATCTTTTGTAGTAAAACCGTCGCAAATGAGAAGTTGAGATGCTACTCTAGGCCTGTAGTACGTTGTCTCGCTTCCACGATTGCAATTGACTCAGTTTGAGAAGTGGTGGTAGCTCCCCTGGCCCATTAAATTAAATGTGCAGGCTTTAAGGTAACGGCTACTTATGCTTCCACGTAGCTCGGATATTATTTTGATCCAACCTCTTTTACTTCAAGATTCCAGTGCCGGAAGACATTGAGATTTTTTTGCCTTCTTTTATGACGATATTTCAGAGTTTTTTTGTGGCCAGTGGTCGACTGTGTTTTTGCAAAAATATTTGAAGGTACAATATTAAATATAATATTATTATGTACTTTCATACTTTAAAATTTTCAGAACTTTGATATCTTTCGATAGTGTTTTGATTATTGAATTGTGGGTGTTTTTTAGTTCCTAGTTCGCCCTTGTTCTGATATTTAAAAGTTCACATCACGCTCATATATTTGCGAGTATGTAGAGCTAGTAAACAAAATTCTAAGTTGGTAAACTTTTTGAATTGTTAGTAAGGAAAAGTCAGTCGCATAAAAGTAGTAATAAGTTTTTGCCTAAAACGTAAAAAATATGAAGAGTTAGTTTACAAACATTTAAACCATACACATAAAAGCACAAAGCCTCAAGAAGGTTACATGTTATCGACATATATACGTCAGCAATTTTCTTTATAAACAAGGAAATAAGAAACAAAACAACATCGAATTTACTTATCCCTTTAATGTATATATCCCTTTCAAAAAGGTTGTTAATTACTTTATCCTCTTTCCTTCCCTAACTTTTCTTTTTGGCAAGATACAATTTTTTGTTCTTCAAAATTCAATGAAACGGGACGAAAATTAATATAACTAGTGCCAGTAATATGTTAACCGTAAAGTTTTCTCATTAAACTAAATGTTTAAGGATTGGTCCCGGATTATTTCAACCTATAGCTGGGAGTGAGTGTATGTACATAATACAGATATGTTTCATGATATTATGTGGAATTAACGCTTTGTCACTATAAATATTGGAATTTTAGTCTGTTTGAGAAGCTATTTTAATATCCTCTAGTCAAAAGTTAAATCTACACATCAGATGACATAACTACAGCAAAGTAACTAACATCACAAAATTTAAAAAGAATCCCACAATCACCCTTTAAAACAGACCATTCACACAACCTCAATAAAATGTCGTGATACTCAAACTCAAAGCAAAAAACCTTTCAAGCGTGTGCCGGAGTCGAGAAATATGCACAAAGCCGTCGAAGCCCAATTGACCTAAATGGACACACAAATAGTAAAGGGAAGGCTCGCACGAGGTCATTATTCGCTCCGCAGTCCAGCAAAAGTGTCAGGACGAAGGAAGACGGACATTTATCTAAATCCTAAGGGCACCAGTGATTTTTGGAAGGATGTATTAGTGCGTAATGGGGTTTTTTCGTGAAATCAACGAGCCCCTGAATTATTTAGGCACAGTGGTAATGGTTCTCGGATGAATGGAGTTTGTTTGTTTCTTTGTTTTTCATTTGTTTCGGTATTTTTGCTTTCGTGGTGATGTAATTGTTTTGTATTTACTTAAGTGATGACCGTATTGTTTTCTGTTTATGCAGTTTTTAGATTTGGTTTCTTTATACGCAAAACAAGATATACAATTACATAATACTTGAATAATATATAGCACCTTATTGTGTGCGTAGCTGTAAACTACCGCATGCTTACTCATATTTAACAAACAAAATTATCATATCACCAAAATTACATAAATATGATAAATAGTTAAGCAGCACAAACGGCTGATGATTGCCAAGTAAAATAATGCGTAAAAATAAGTACAGAGCCTTCAATTTTCAAGTCGACTAAACATACGACCGACCAAGCCTAAAACAAAGTCAAGAAACGTCATTTCCGAGATGATTCCATAACTTTCCTTTCCTTCCCTAAATTTTTATTACAACAATAACAACAACGCTTATAACAAAGTATCCCAACGTTGGAAAAAATTATACATCTCTCTAAAAGGAGCTAGTTATATTTAAAAAAACCTTTCTGTAGGCCGAGCAGGAGCAATCTTTTGGTCCATTAAATTGTTCACGCTCTCCGCCTATGGAAATTGGACGTAAAACGAAATAATGTTAGTAAGGAAATAGTTCACTGAGATTTGTAGCGTCGTTAGACAACTAGTTGGGACATCTACCTTCTGTCTTCGTTTTACCGTAAAATAAGGTTAGTGCAAAAAGGTTTAACTGAGATAAACCCCGTCATACCGTTGTTTATATTCTAAGGGTAAGTCTTTTACATTCAATCTGCTTTAAGCTCCCTTTACTTTTGCAACATTGTTGAAGTTTAATATTTGATACAAAAAATCCAAGTTTTTAAAGTCTATGAAGTAATACGAAGATGTTAGAGGAACTAATGTTTTTTACAAGTTCAGAGAGCGTTTGACTCGTTAAAATTCACTGTGGTTAGTACTAACATCTTATAACTTTTGACATGTACACAAAGTGTTTTATCAAAGCCAAGTCGTACCCGTAATACTACTTGAGCGCATAGAAATAAGCAACTTTCTAAGTGACAGTAATATTCTTTTCTGAATAAAAATGTTGGTCTCCTTACATACATAGACTAGCTGTTGCCCGCGACTTCGTTCGCGTGGTTAGAAGATATCAGTCATGATTTATACCGGCCCTGTTTTTTCCACATTTCCTATTGTATCTTCGCTCCTATTAGTCGCAGCGTGATGGTTTACAGTCTAAAACCTTCCTCGATGAATGGTCTATTCAACACAAAAACATTTTTTCAATTTGAATCCAGTAGTTTCTGAGATTAGCGCGTTCAAACAAACAAACTGTTCCGCTCTATATATATAAATAAGTATAGATTACTTGATTATTTTGTAGGGTCCTTGCTGTGCAATATACAAAATTTTTACAAAATCAACCTTAAAAAAACATGTTTATCCACACAAATTTTAATTTTAAACTACCGGGTTTTTATTTACAGCAAGCGTGATGTCACTATAATCCTAACAATTGAAACAATCAAGTCGAATAGCAATTATACACGTTATATTTCGAACGAACTCACAATGCAATATCAAAGTGCAGATTCTAACATAATTTCACGGGCCACTACATTCCAGTTAAATCACGATAGATATAAATCTACTGGAAGGGTCTTTTTATATATAACATAAGCAATAATAAAGGCAACTTCAAATAAATTCAGGGCTTTTTATGTGTATTAATGGATATATATTTTTTCTTACAAAAAGGATCGTATTTTAATTCCTTGCAGAAATAAATGCAGTAAAAATAACTAAAATAAACAAGCGCATTGAAGGCTCTACCTAGCGGTTGAATATTAAAATTTTACTCGAAACAACTGTAATCAGACCTCGTTGAGATATTCCAAGGAATTATCTTGAAGACTAGTTGTCGGACATTTTTCATTCTTATTACAAAGGTGGCTGACTTTCCTGTACCTTGGTTTATCTATATAGCTACAGGTAACGGCTTGAAACAGTTATTTAATCAATAAAATATTTCATTTGATTGGACTTGGTTCACGTATTTGGACATATATTACACCAAAGTTTTGCAAGGCTTCGCAGAATCTTTTTAGCTTTCCATATCATCTTTTTAGCTTTCCATGCTTAAACCTTTTTAGGTTTAAGCTCGAACCCTATCACTGAAACTTCCCTGTCTGTCCGTCCATCACCAGGCAGTTAGGTACAAAGTTGAATTTTTTGCAGTTACGTAACCTATTTCTGCTACTGATATAAAAAGCAATCTAAAAATAAACTTTTAGATTAAGCAACGATTGCTATTGTCATAAATTTAACA
Organism: Trichoplusia ni; assembly: GCF_003590095.1. Taxonomy (NCBI): domain Eukaryota; kingdom Metazoa; phylum Arthropoda; class Insecta; order Lepidoptera; family Noctuidae; genus Trichoplusia; species Trichoplusia ni. Next base: position 5,704,907 of record NC_039491.1, read on the forward strand.
TCAACGAACGTATTCGTTTATCTGTAGCTATGTTTATACGAATCCCTCTGTTTGACGAGTCCGACTCTCACTTGACCGGTTTTTATTTACATTTTCATTCAGCAGTTAAGACTTTATTACTTTACGTTAAAAACATACGTTTGTTCCTATCTCTATAACCCTCAACTGATTTATTAAAATCTTATTAGTCAGTACTTAGTCATGTCTCTTCATTACGCCAAATTACTTTAATATTATTTACAAGCAATAGCAGTGTTAGCGCACATAAACCTCTCCTAAAATGGAGGCAATACGCGTCGCCAACAGGCTAGGCAAGCGGGTTAATGACCGCAAAGCCAGCCCTTACGCATCGGTGACGCTGCTTAATCTTAGCCCATGTAAAGGTATATGTACCTACTAGGAATAACATGGCCTGTTCATTCAGGCATATATTGTGCTGCAAATTTGTTACAATGCGAGTTACTATAATACTGAGGAATTTTAAGTTAGCATACCTTTTTTTTATAATCTATCTATACTAATATATAAACCTGAAGAGTTTGTTTGTTTGTTTGTTTGTTTGTTTGAACGCGCTAATCTCAGGAACTACTGGTCCAAATTGAAAAATTCTTTTTGTGTTGAGTAGACAATTAATCGAGGAAGGCTTTAGGCTATAAACCATCACGCTGCGACTAATAGGAGCGAAGATACAATGGAAAATGTGAAAAAAATACAGGAGGGGTATAAATCATAACTTACATCTTCTTCTACCCACGGGAACGAAGTCGCGGGCAACAGCTAGTTTCAAATAAACAGTGATTTAAAATATATAAAAAAATAAGAAAAAACCAATGACTCACCTAATTTGTTTTCGAGTCTGAAATTCTGATTAAAATAGAACAATTTTTGTCAAAAAAACATTAAGAAAGAGAGAGAGAGAAAATACAATATGACCTAAGTTAAATAAACAATTTAGTTGTGAGCCATTATCACTATTTTCACCTATTTTATTTTCGAGTCGGAAGCATTGATATTTTTTAGAGCAAAGAAATGTTATTTTTGTTTTTATATTATCTTTCGCTCTTCCTTTTCATTTGTCCTGTACTGTAAGTATGTTTAGGCAATTTTTGGCTTAAATATTCTAAGAAGTGTTTTTCTATGTCCAGTGTCGCTTCTGATAGTGCAATGTTCTGGGTTTGCAGAGAAAACTAGGTTGGAATAATCTAGTTTATCTGCAGAGTTAGCCAGCGTCATGATAAGCCAAGCAAGTCATTTATTTCAATTTAAACTATAGAAAAATATCTAATATGTTCATTAGTGTTTAAATGATATTAATCGTATGACTTGCATGTTTGTGCTATGTTTTCATCATTGCATAGGCATGATAATATATCGATGCTTCAGTGAAATTTAAAAAATAATTTTCTCAAATATCTCACAAGTAGAACGATACGAACTATTTCATGTTCAATGAAAAATAAATAAACAATCCATTCAACAAAATCGGTTCAGGTTTGAGAAAATTCTCATTGCAATATACATAATATGATCGCTGCCTATAATGACTCTGTCAATTTTTAAGATAAGAAAAATAACATAATTTACATCATGACATAGCATTGGTTTTTTTTTCTTAAATATTGTTAGATTTAGAATTCATTTCATTTAAGTAAAAGGAACTGGCCACACAGCACATTTGAATAGAGAATCAGCATCAGTTACCAAACACACCGGTAGTATTTACAGTGCTTCTACGAAGACATTTGCCATCAGGAATATTCGGTTATCGTCGGTAAACATCGTTGCATCACACGATTCCCGGAGTTCCGATAGTGTCAGTTGTAATCAAACGGTCGTGGAGTAAGGACGTATCAATGAATTCAAAAATGTAGAGTCAATGGCAGGTTATAACTGACTTCGTACAAAATGCTGAGGTCGACATTTTTTTGCTTGAATTCAATTTGGATCGGCAACTGTTAGAGGATTGGAAAATATATAAAAAAGCGAATAAATATTAATAATTTAATCATATTCTGCTCATTTGTTAAATTTTTAGACAGCACGATTTCCATGCTTAATGTATATTGAAATCGTTTGAGTTCACACAAATACGATAAACACTGAATTCATATTTAAGTATGAAGAAACTAAAACCAAGCCAAGTTGGCTTATTTTAAATTATTTAAATACTTTGAAAACCTAACTCTATTTTATAGCAAAATTAATTATATTTAAATGTTGATGAATATTTTACACAAAAGAGGGTCTAACCCGCATCGCTGGCTTTATGCAAACTTATATAAAGCAACTTCGTTTAGTTGCAGCTCCGAAATGAGATAAAACAGGTCAAGTAGTTTAATGAATAACAATAACAGCTTTAGCAAAGTAAACTTGGACCCACTTTCCCGTTTGTGGTTAATTAGCTTTCGTAAGTAAACAGGTGGGTCACGTACAGTTATATTGTGAAGTCTGTTGTAGACGTCCAGTAGTCTCACAATAGATCATTGTGAACGGCCGCGAGGGAATATCGCCATAATCACCACGCTTGCCATGTTACAACTTCTGATTAGTGCGAGAAAATTGCAATGGCTTCTTATGAACTTGTTGTTTCTTATGTTCCTTGTGCTTATTGTTGTGTATTAAGTTGTAACTTTTGAATAATATCAACGTATTAGATTTTAATGATCGATTGCTCGTACCTCACCAGGTTGTCCGAATATAACACGGTAAATATGAAGACCTTAATTAACATTTTTTATAATTTTAAATCATTAAGTGTAAAATAACAGACACATTGATGACACGCCAAAGAGTTATAAATTCTTAAGCTTTATTTGAAAACAAAATTGGAGCAGAATCAAATTAAAAGTAGTTCGTTCAGAAAAAAATGGCGCTTCGGCGTTAAATAAACAAAACAACGCATAATATATCATTCGACACGGTGACCACCCGCTGCTCATATTAAATTCGTCTTTCTGACTGTATTTTTCCCATTACTACGATGTTTAGTTACATAAACAAACATTGGGCAACATTAAAAAGCAACTTGGTGTTTTCTAACAGAAATGAACGACAAACATCACATCGAATATTATAATTGGATTTAAAAAATGAATACAAAATATCACGTGGTGCGATGCGCACCTCTATGAAACGAAACGATTAAGCTACAAAATGTCAAAAAGCAAAAGCACGGAGTATTAGGGGCGGCGACCGCGGCTTATACAGGGGAGAGGGGGGCGAAGGGGAGCGTGGTCGTCAGTTTCTCGCCGACCACCGCGCCGCGAGCACGCTTTGTAATGCTCTCAGTAGTTTGACGCGATATGGCCTCGTCTACGAACGGCAACATCGTCGTCGAGTGGTTGCGTTCGCTCCACTTGGGCCAATACGCGGAAAGTTTTATTGACAACGGATATGATGACTTAGAAATATGTAAACAAGTAGGAGAACCAGATTTGGATGCCATTGGTGTCCTTAACCCTGCACATCGCCAGCGACTTCTACACTCTGTCAGATCATTGAGGGAAGAAGGAGCGGCGGCTGTTTACTTTACTTTGGAAGAAGCAGCCGCCGCTCGAGACCCATGTAGATGTGAAGAAGAGGCAAGGAAGGAGCAGGCGACAGCAGCAGTAGAACCGGCTAAATACGTGGACGAATATGAAGAAGGAAAAGCAGAGTTAGTGAAGATACCCCGGATGCAACTAAAGCGTTTGCTTCGCGAACGTCTTGCTCAGGATGGGATTCGTCTTAGTCTTCAGCCATATTCCACAACGGTCAGTGTGTAGCCCTTAATTGTGGGCAGTGCTCTTCGCGGTATCGACACGTGATTTGTGAAAGTGACAGGAATTTTATGAATGTTTAGTGTGTCTGGAGTGAGATGTGAGAGTTTGCACGATGTATACACGGAGCCGACCGCGTAGAGACACTGCCCGCGCCTTGTTATTTCTTTTGAATTAGTCTGTGTGTGGTGCGGCCCGTCTTCGACCGCCCCGAGCGAATCGCTCCTCGGGACGTGTTGCCATAAAGTTTGTTGCGTGCGTGATTTCCCTCGAGATGAGGAGTTTGCGCGCCTTCCTGTCGTGAGAAGATTGTAATCGCGTGCCTGCCGGCTCTAAATTGGGTTTTACGATAAATCGCGAAACCTGTTTTAGCTCCCTTAGGCGTTAATTAGTAATACAGCTTGTTCTGACATGAAACAAAGATCTAATTTTGCAATTACCACCTATATTCCGATGAAAAGTGAAATTTATATTCATAATGTTGTCGGCACTAAAGTTACTCGTGACTTTCTGGTTAGGTTTTTATTCTTAATCGTTCACTGCACTAATAATCAAGGAATTTGAGGTATAATGGAAAACTAAATTAAAACGCCTACATTAAAAATAAATGGCAGTAAATTATAAAACAAATAAACAAGTGTCAATGTTGATAGTAATAAATATGAGAACTAACTGCTATTATAAACAACAAACGAGGGGTCTCATTAAAAGTTTACGTATAAAATAAAGTCCCTTTTATTAGGTCATTATAAGAAGGTAATGATATGTTATTGTACAGAAGTTTATTATTTCACTAGTAAACGTTATCTTCATCACATGGGCGGAAGCGCTTAGTTGATATTTTAATTGAGGTGTTATTAATTATTCCGTTGGGTTGTGATTAAGAGGGTGGAATATTACTAAGAGGGCACGCCTTTCCAAATAGCATAAATCGTAACTAGAAAATGTTCATACGTAACTTCTGCCTGCATGTCGAGTTCTTATCGTTCATTGCTTTTATTCATATCTTTATCAATAATGCATGTTGGTTCCGATTTGATAGCACTGATTACTTTGGGATTATTATCATAATTCAGGAAATTCAGAGGCAAATATTGTTTTTGTAACAATATTTAGATGCTAATTTTAAAGAAAGAGGTTTCAGTAAATCTCTCCAGATTGCTTAATTATCTAATAATAAAAAATTATAATGCTTAATAAAAGTTGTGGTTTTATCTTGTCCATCAAATAATTAGAAAGGTACCCACTTGTACCACCTTTCTAAGATTGCAAATAATAAACGTGAATGTTACTGAGCTTACCTCAATATAATTGACTAATTACGGATGATTACTTCGTGTATTTACTTGGTCATAAATGTCTAATGTTTCGGTGCGGCCATAGGCGCTATTACTTCCCTGGGTATAAAACCCAACACAAAATCCATAAATAGCTTTCCGCGTATTCTTTACTTTTTACTACTTGCAGAATTTCTTTGTTTCAAACCTGGCTTACAATGCATTGTTTCTAATAATTTCGCTAACAAGTGGTTGGAAAATGGCACGCCACAGTGTATTGTACAATACAAAAACGATTCGAAAATAAAATAAATTCCAGAGGAATTTCCAAGGGAATGTTAACTTGCAATGTAAGTTAAGTTTCAACGAAGTTCAGCCTTACATCTATCCAATATTAAGAGTTTATTTCATATTTTTTATATCGCAATGTGAAGCGACGAGCCTACCGTAATTACCTGTGATGATTTTTTTACCGGTTTTCGGTCTCCATGTTCAAACCTGTTCGGTCTCAAGTGCGCCAAGAACCCACGTCAAACAGGCGCGCATTGGATCGCAGGCAAAAAACAATCTAAGAATGCCACTGGCATTACAAACTCCGAATCGAATCCAAGTATAGCTCGCTTAGTTACATTGTGATCTATAAATGTGCTCAGCATTCAATAGGGACGTTAAAGACATTAAATATTTTCACATTGACATTAAACTAATTATTTCCATACAATTTCCCCATCGGAAATTTCAAAAGCACTGACGTTGATGACATTAATGTCGTCATTTGTATCAGTGTTGCTATTAATGTAGCGGGCTGTCATAGTTACATGTTTCGGCTAATTGTTAGCGAGGCACATTGTGATCCCACCCCCATATCTACCTGAGAACACTCCTTTTAACTTTACGGTTAACAATGGCATTGGCTAGGATTTTTTTGTCCACCGGCGCTTTGTTAAGCGATTAGCGCCGGAACTGTGCACAAAAGCTTTGACGAAATTTGGTGGTATCAGTATCGTAGTTCCGATTATTGGCCAATATTTGTATTCTGTTGGCGCACATTGTGTCTTGTACATCCGTTGTACGATCGATGTTTTTGTCAAAAGTTAGGGTCGCTCGTGTCGCAGACTGGGGTAGGACAGTGCCAGTACAACAATTTATAAACAAAAACAATGCTGCAGTATCTAACGGAATATCTGATACTGTTGATGTTTTATGATGACGATTACGAGAACAACTCTTAGAATTCATGCTTAAGCTATTTTCAAAAAGTAATAAATGAAAGTGGTATTCCCGGTCCCTATAGGAACTTTATCCTGCTGGCAAATTGGTATAATAGTAACATTAAATATCATTTTCAGTGATAATCCTTTCCCAGTATCAGTATCTATTACAAATTCTACTCTTTTGTGCTATATGAGTGAGCCCATTATGATCCACAGCTTCCTTTAGACTGCTAATTTTAATCAAGGGGTGGCGATGTGCGGATGTTACGGATTATATCGACATTAACGCCTCTAAATGGATACGATTCCATTATAAATGATACATGACGGCATTTTATTAGCCTGGACGTAAAGGGCAAGAATCATTATCGAATATAGTTACGTCCACAAAATTTTTCGCCTGCTCTAAAAGTTGGAGATCAACAAAAAAAGGAGGTTGACAAAAATAGTCTGTATAGAAAAGTTTGATGAGCTAAGTTGAAGTTTATAAAAAAGTAATTAAAGTATTAAAATCGATAGTCTTATCAACAATTGGAACGTCTAAATTGACAGCTCTAGTCGCGATAGCGTCAGCAAAAAAGTCGGCCCTTTTACATTCTGACTCACATACAAAACGGTTTAAAATACCACATGTATTTAAAAAGTGTCTCACGATCAATCTTTGCTTTAATACGAAAAAAGGCTACTATCTTCTATAAACTAGAATGGTTCACTAAACAAATCCGAGTCGATGAAGAAAAAAAAAATTAATGAACGTTCCAATGGCTCTCATAAGAATTACTTTATGGATGTAGGGAAAAAGGATACCAAAAAGGTCGATAGATATTTGTGAATGAATTTTGTTGAGTAAGAGAATTTTAAATTTCTTGCTTAAATTTCAAAGAAGTGGAGAAAATAAAGTTTTAATTTTCATTTATTTTAAATTGCTTTTGATTTTCTTTTGTTACTAGAATTGGTAAAACAGCTGTTGGTATAATTAGTTAGCAACCTTTTGGTATAAAATCCCGTTCATGCTAAATCAAAAGTTATATTCATTGAGCTATGTAGCGTTTTTTGTTAGACTAATATTTGTTTTAATTAAAATTGTGCTATACAAAGAGTTGTTTGCTTTTGAGGCGAGGTTTAAAATTAGCTCGAGCGGGTTTTTCTACCTGTGTCGCCGCTTTGTTACAATGAATGTGTGCGAAGTCACGCGGTGTCGAGACTCCTTGGTATTCCTCCGTCGCTCGGGTTTTATGTGAGCCTAGTAATTTTAATCACATGCAGCGTAATAATCCTGTAGATGAGTTAACGGGACTTTACTTAGACTTCGGGTCACGTAATAATTAATTGTTATGTAACATCACTCATTATTAATATTTAATTTATGTATTGACAGTGCCAACAGAATATCGTATTTACCACGTGTTTTAAAAGCATTCAAGGTAATATCTAAGTACAAAGAGAAATCTAACTTAAAACAAAAAAAAATAATCATTCATCAAAGAAACTAGTCTAATAATTTCCCAAGGTCAGGAACATCTACAATAGAAGTTCGGCAGGTGCGACACGATCTGAGTGAGTTTGCTTGACGCTTTCAGATGTTTGCTGTGCCCACAGACTGCTGGCCCAAAGTCGACAAACTTAGAGATTTGCTCTACGGCTCACCAAGGAGATTAGCATCAGTAATTGTAAGGCCAGGGAAGTTTGCGGAATCTATAGTTGGCGGAATTAGATTTGTATTTTGTCAAGTCTGGTCTTTGTTGAATGTTCATTATGTTTAATTTGATAACTAAGGAGTTATTTACATCTTGATTAAGTTTATATTACGTTTCGGTGTTGTCTGTGTTTGGTCAATGTTGGTTGAATTTATTTAGGGTTTAGTCTAGCGTCGCGTCGTGCCTGCTGTATTGTTATTTTCTACAAATATGAAATATTATATAGCTCCATTATATAAACGGGGTCGGCCATTGTTAGTATAAATCCAGTGTTACTAGGACTATCTTTATTATACTTTGAACTTAAACTATTATTATTTGAATTTATGACGTTTGAACAGTAAAGATTGAAGTATATGGCCGTGGAAGGAGTATGGCTCAATTTGTGCAGAACGCAATTCCAATCTATCTTGGTTTACTGTTTTCAATAAAAATCGTCGAAGAAATGGGGCTTTGCACGTACAGAGAAATATATATTTGCTTTTGATACGAAGCCGCGAGATTATAGCTTTCTACCTTTCAAGTTTAAACCTTAGCTTCTTATACGAAACCAAACAAAGTTTATACAATAATATTTCTCTTTTGAGGTACTCCGTTAAGAGTTTAAGCTATTATTGCTTACCGATAGCGTAGGTAGGAGCTGTTACTTTGTCATCTTGACATCAAAATGTTTGGTAGCACTATTTACATTAAGTTTAAAGTGCTTGCGATACGACGAGGCTTGAGAGGTAGAGAGTGGATACTTTCATTAAAATTTTTAACGGTACCTACCGAACATCGTTAGTCAAGAAATAATAATTAACACGCAATGGGTATTAAAAATTCTTCATATTAAAATTTGTACATAGGTTGTGACGTAATTTTACCGATACTGTTTTATTTAGTAGTCAATAATAAAAGTAATGAACACTGCAACTTCCTGCCACACTTCCAATTATTTAGTGTCGGCGCATTGCGCAAACAATTGACACTAATTCCGTAATTGTGCTTGGCTAGACACATCGACGTCCACTTTTTTAAAACTCCACACATGCGCAGTAACTTCTCGAAACAGCTAATGAATAACGCTAATGAGAGCTAACTTGCCTAATTATATTTCGATACACATGATTTCGAAAAACAGAAATTTGTATTCGGCCAAGTAAGAAGTACAGATACACATGCTACATATGAAAAAAAAAAACATCATAGGTTGAAATATTTACGTGTCTTTATATCATTACTCACCACTCCACTTATGTTTCTATCAATACTAGGTAAGTGATGCGATAAAATAACTCATATCAGTAAAGAAAAATGTGAATCACCTATCGCTTTATCTTTGCCTTCGCCAGACAACTTATAAACATTAATTATTCCTTCGTGACCTTCTGTGATATTTCTAAGGTTGAAGAAGAATACGGCTATTAATGTACACAATACAAAATAATAGCCAAACAATTCTAATTTCGGAATAAACAAATGAAGAGCGTAAAAAAGTCATGATAACTGCTTCCAAAATAACTCAACCTTTACTGCCCACACAATACGAGTCGATGTTGTTCGATGTAACGTGTAGGTAAAGTATAATACGTAATAATACTATAATATTACCTAGTCAATATACGAACAAGGGTTTCATAATACAATCCTATTAAAATCTTAATACCAAATTACAAAGGAATGGACTTACAGAATAAAGAAGTCCAAATTAAATCACGTAACGTTACGCAAAATTTAATCTGGTCAGTGACAGGATGAGGTTGTGTAGTAATAAAACTAGTTGGATAAGAAAGGAGGTCCATACTCGGGTTTTATGGGAGCGGCTATGAAAATTAAATGAAAAACTCACTGGATATTGGATCGGAGAGTCGCATTTACCTGCTTTGCTTATACGGTTATATTTTAATCTTATTAACTGAACTTGGGGAAAAAGCAAAAATTGTTTATTATGTTTCGATGTTCACATTTTTGACATAATGTGAAAGTTTAGACATTTCGTTCAAGAGGTAACTTGTAAGAGCTTTTGTCTTTAAGCGACTAACCTTCAAATAAACTTATGCTATGTAATATGCACCTATAGATTAAGTGGTTTTCGAGTAAAAACCTTCAAAGCTGTGTAAAAAAAATCACGTAGAACTTAAAATACTCTTCCTAATAAAATAATATTAGGAAGATTATTCAAGTAAAAGAGCATTTTCGAAGTTGCTCATAAAAATAAGCCTTTAAACATCAGTAAGCGATACAAATGACAGTTCTCTTACTACAACCTGTCTACTGGAAGATTTATTTATAAGAGTTCTTAATCAAACACAAGGACCTTCCGAGAAGGTGAACTTCAAAATAAACCTTTGGTGTCTTTGTTTTGGCTTCTTAGGTGGCTTTCTCGCATTGAGTTTGTTAGTTTTTTACTACATAAATAAACGTTTAGTTCATTGGGAGTGTTCAATTCTTTTGTTCTTTGTTAAAACAAACGTTGCTTGATTTACAGAATGACAATGAACTGCATCTATGTTTTTTTTAGAATATAAAACCTTTTTCGGGTAACATCGATATTTTTGATGCCAGTTTCCGCAGTACCTTTTTTATTTTCCCGTAAATTTACAGAATAACAGCGTATATTTTTGTGTATGGAGCGCCGTACCATCCACTATCCAAAAAAAAAATCTTCACTTGATTCCATGCAAAATTCAGGACTGAAACTGGAAACGCAAATTTTAAGGTTCTGTTATGATAAGCGGAAATAGAAAAAAATATTTCCAAAAATTAAACTTTTCAGGAACCTAAAATCCAAAATCTTTTCGTTTAAAGCTGTTTTTTTTCTGTGCACTATGCACTATGCTCCTGCTAACCACCCATAAAAAAATATTTAATAATAACCAAAAAGCTTATAAAAACATGGAAGAGCAACAAATTTTTGGAAGCGTCACAAATTGGTGACAATAGCAAAATAAACTTCGCGGTCCTTTTGTATGCACGTCGTTTCACACTTCAGTGTTAGTTTTAAATGTTAACGCTCTATGCGGCATCGATCAAACATTGGCCGATCGCAAACACAGGATATTAATAGTCACGTCGTTTAGTATTTGTTTATTGTCTACCGTGGTCGGTTTCGGTAAATAAAACTGTTTCGGGTTCAAATATCCTGACTTTTCATTTTGTTCACAGGAACTGTTATTAACTTTTATAGGATTCTACATGTTTAAAAAATCTTTACTAAATATGTACGAATGTTACTTTAGTGATACAGGTACATGCGCTTTAAGCATATTTAACTTTACGAGAAGCAGTTATGTAAACGAATTCTTAATTGACCAAATTGGCGAAATCATTAAGACTGTCTGGTCAAATGGTAACATACGAAATTAATCACTACTGAATGACAAATTGCCTTGCAAATTCTCACAAACATAGATCAAAGCATTAACCTTTTCTGAACCTGAACTTTCAGTAATATTCGTAATAAAGTGTGAATATTCATATTGCGTCTAAAATTGTTATAAATGCAGAACACATTTTCAAAATTCAAGTTATGATTTTGGAATATGAAACAAAAAACCAAAGCTTTTATAATTAGTGTAAAATTGTATACGATTAACGTAGTCTCTTGTTTCGAACATGTTTGTGTACATAACATACCTGCCGGTTGCGTGCTATGTGGGTACTGGAATGCCGCCTTGGTGGTCCTTACGCCACAGCCAACAAGGTCAGTGAGTAAGTGTCCTTCTACGGTTGCATCTTCCAGCTTTCGATGTACAGTCGTGTTATAAATCTCCCTAAAAGTTCATTTAAAAGTCAGAATACTGTGAAACACAAAATTATCATAAAGTTTTCCGATTGCAAATTCTTACAATTTAATGTTTATCTTTTAACTTACTGCGGTCTCATGGACACATTTATTTTCCGAACAAACCTCAGTAAATGCTAAAAGAATAAAAAAGATCAATGTAAACCGCCGACAGCGATTACTTTATATTTGTTCATTGTTCTACTAACAAAATAACAATGTTATCTAAGGATAAGTGAGATTAAATTCTCTTTAAACAGTAAACTAATATTGGCTTGTTTTCTCAGAAAATTGTTTTACCTACTATGATAATACGTTTCTGCTGGTAACAATTAACATCGTTTATAGACAAAGGTAAATCTTGGTTTTAAATAGCTATTGCCTGCAGGCTGTAGTCAATAGTCAAAGAGCTTATTACAGACGTGGTTGTCTGAAACAGATTTGAGTTTAAGTCTATAAATTATTGAAATCTGACTAGAGATCATTAGACAGAGTTCTATTTTTGTTTCTATTAAATGGTAAGTTGATAAGTTAATTTATTATATTGTGGTACTAAATTCTTTTATATACTTGCGTACCCTACTAATATTGATAGTAAAAAATAAAATGCCTAAACTTTTTGCTTGTTGTTCAAGGTAAAAGTATTTTCCATTAATCTTCATCTTGTTTGAATCGTTATTCCGGATAAGTCCGATTTTCGACTTTCTCTATTTAGACCTGTCGATATTGTTCTGAAGTATTTTGGTTCTCACTCGTATTTACTGTAGGGTAAATTTGGTCGTGTTTATGTAATATTAAATAGTTTAAAGTACTGTAAGGAATATTTGAAAGTGCAAGTCAAAGTCATGTTTTGTTATAATACAAGTTTGTTTAAAAACAGGAGCCAATTAAATCAAGAAACTGGAAAGAAAAAACGCAATGAAACTTTATTACATTTGTAATCATGTCGTTTAAATAAGTTTTCAGAAACAAAACCGTAATGATTAAAATTATTAAAATGCTCAATCAATGAAATTGATAATCATTTAAATTTATCTTAAAGACGTGCATCGATTATTCAGATTTTTTTCCTTGCTCCAATTATGTACATTATTAAAAAAGGATACAATTTACGTTTCCGCCTATAATGAGCGACATTCGAATGCTATTATTTTCGTATTAACTCGTGATCGATTCAGACCACTGGACATGAATTTGGTCCCGAACAAAATTGGTTAATAATGATAGGTTGGTCGAAACAATGCAGCTTCCCCGATTTATATTTTTTATTTAGAACGTTTTCTCGAATCTATTAAGTTTACCGTTGAAGGTTAGGCAGGGGTTGTACAATATAGGTCGCTTTTGTTTCAATCAAGTTAAATTTACTAAAAACCAAGAAAATATAATAATAAATTTTTGATGACTTCGTTAATATGACAATAAAATTCTGACTTTACAAAAGTAAAATACATCCACTAGACATCAAAAACCAATAAAATACAACAACAGTTATTAAATAACCCATCAAAGTGACGCTATCTGATAATAACATCACAGAGGAAACTGTTTGAATCAAATTTTCGCCTAAGTAACTTAATATGTAATAGTCCATGAACTTAGATTTACCTCAGGAGGTTAAACTGATCGGGTTTCATGTTTGTGCCGTGAATGGGACGATAAACCGTCTTATTTAATACCTTGGCGTGGGTTGACCACGCACGTACGCATTCGTTGGCTTTTTTCATTTTTATATCCATCAAGTAAGGCGCCTCAGTACGACGGTCGCAGCGGGATGTGCCATAGGTGTCCATGATTCATTTAATTTATTACACACATGTGAATCGTCTTTTTTTGCTGGCACCTCTTGTTTAGGTATGTTTTATTAACGACGATCAATAATTTTTAATGTTGATGCACCGCTATGGGTAATGGAATGCTGGAAATGTGGACAGTAAGAAAACTCTCCATAATATTATTATTGTCTTGAAGTTTGATTATTACTCGTACTTCTCTTATATAATTACCACATAGCCAGCCAATAAATTGTATTTGTACAATATGTTTTCTCTCTAATGAACGTTTAGTTTGAAAACATTGGAGCAACGTAGGTAGGTCCTCACTGGTGTTGTATAGAAGTTCCAGTAAATAAGTCGGTCTAGGCAGCTGTAACCTGAACTTTACTGCTAAATCCGTTAATTGGTTACTGGTAACGTGTTATTTATAGCGGCAATGTTTGGGTTAACTAGGCGAAGGCGCCTTAGAAGGACATCTAAATACATACTAATACAACCTCTCGTAATTAACGTTTCAGTTTACTTGAAATTCTTTAAATCTAGTGACATGAAGTAAATTATTATTGAACATACTAATTTAGCATTATTCAAGTAAAAAAAATGCTCTTATGTGTCATGCTCTCTTTTTTATTATCAACGAACGTAGGTACTAAGAAATATTGTAAAACGTCATGAGTAATGTGGCAATAGCTTAGGGGCGTTAGGTAGTTAATATTGAAAAAAAATCTTCACAAAGAAAAAACGGAAAAAAATCCTCACTAAACTTAAACACAACCCACAAAATCGTTTTGTGGTCTATATTTACTCAATATAACTACAAAATTATGTAATAAGGACCTGTCCCAAACATAGTTCTAGTTTCAAGAGCCAAGAGCCCTTGATACTTTTATTTCAGCCATGAACGATAATCCCACAGTAATTCCGACGATATTCCCCAAACCAGCTGACCAAAGGTCTAGACGATCGTCAAAAGCCCTTATTTCTTTATAAATTGGACGAACTACTCCTCGTGTATTGCTTAGTCAAAGAGGTCTTGGATATTGGGCACCACTTAGGAATTCAATATACATTTATTTTATGTAAGTTATATTATATTCTAATAGGTCTAGAGATTGATGTGTATTTTGAATGATAAATGAATTGATAAGCTCTTCATTGGCGATCTTGAATTGGTTAAAAAAATGAATAAATCTTTAGCAATCAACTAGGCTGTCTTTATTAATGTAAGGTTCCTTTACTAGTGGAATATAAAACCGTTTTATGGAGAGGAATAATGTATAAGAGAAAGTCATCATCAAATCAGGTTTCTTGAAAACTTGTCAATCCAGATGAAAAAAGAAAAACGGAATTTCCACTTAAACAGAAATGAAACTTGCTGTTTTGCCTAAGCGTCTATTACGTATTGATCGGCACCTCTTCCTAACAACACACGTTACAACTTATGAATATTATTCAAAGGAAGATACAGTCCACTACCAAGCGAGTTTTGTTTTTTAATCAGCATATCTACATTTCTAACGTACTTGAGGTCATTATAACAAAACTAGCTAATCAAATATTTAAATGTGCGTCGGCTTACGAACTATTGCTTTCATGTGTAACGGATTCCCATTATCTATCCAAGTGCCACAATCTATTCACATGTTTATTTAATATTTACAACGAAATACATTTAGGACAGCTGATAACGGATTAGTACACGTTTCTCTGAATATCGAATACGTCACGACATGCCTTTTGCCTACCTATTTATGTTGTGTTCCGAGTTTCAATGTAGAGTCGACTCATGAATGTCTTTTCGGAATAAATTGATTATTGGAACTTAAAGGTTAATTTAATTGTCAATCGCGTACCTACTAATAGTTTGTACGTGATTAATTTAGTTTGCAATTACTATTATGGCAAGAGTAGTAGAGACAGAAAAATACTTAAGATTTTGAGAATTTTGAATGACTACCTAATAATGAACAAAATACGTGTCACAATTATAATTAATTTAAATGGTAAAAAGGTTGTAATACTGATTTATCAAGTACAAATCTTCAACTTGTTCAAAAAATAAAAACAATTGAAAATAAAACCAGCGCTTTATGGGCTCTCAATACAGTCCATTGTGCGGAAAGAGATCCTAATGGCACTCGAATTGAAACTTTCACTTAGTTTGCTTGAAATTGATTAAGGCTAAAATTGAATAGGAATCGTGTTAATACCAACTTTTTGTAGCTAAATTCGAAGATTTCTCGGTAACTGTTTCAATTATTCGCTGAAGAAAAGGAATAAAATGATTGTACATCAAGAAATACTTAGTATTTTTGGGCGGCGTATTTATAGACCAAATAAAATATAGTTTCTAGGTAAAGCGGCTACCTAGGTTCCTACACGTTTATAAAGATTACTTTGCGTGTTTACATGCTGCCAAAACAAAATACTTAATAGGAATAAAGACACGTTAACAATGTTCCAACAGGGAAAGTCCCTCAAATGTTAGACACCATAAGATGAATCACTGTCCTAAATTCTTTTACTTGAGTGACGCATTCGCCAGTGAACTGAGTCAGGGTGCTCAGGGTAGATATATATCTTTTTTTACAACTAGCCAACCCGGACCGTGCTGTAACGGGAACAATGCATTCCTGTTGTTACGTTCGGTCAACAAAAAGGCAACAAGAGCAAATGTTTTTTGTCGCCAGCCCCGCTAAATTAAACAGGGAAGCTGATTTTGTTTTATTTTTTTTCGGCGCTATTTTGTTTTACTGAACACGAAAGCTATGCTGAAGCAGTAAATGACCTCTATTATGGCAGTTAATGAAAAAAAAATGGCGTGGCCTTTTTTTTCAAACGTGGTATTTAAATAGGGCTGATTGGAGCTCCTGCAAATTAGTCACCTGTGTTGACTTTTTGGGATGGATTTTTTGTTCTTTTTACAACATGTCTTATTGTGTTTGTTGTTTTCGGTTAGTTTAAGTGAAATACCTTTATTGCTATAATTTCCTAATACCGAGAAGACATTAATTGCCGTAACTTCCAATTCCTTGTAAACTCCACTAAACGCTTAAAGATCACACAAAACTAAAATACAGCTGTAATTAAAGCCAAAAATACCTTCAGCCGAATACGGACCGAAAAAATATGCACAGTTTCGATTTTACGATTACATCCGTTAAGATTTTATTTACAAAGTATAAGCTATATACATAATAAATAACTAAGAAATGCGGCTTAACGTTGTTTTGCATGCCCACAATCGGCAGTAACTTGACTAAATATTATGTCGCGTGCAATATAAATTCGGTAGGCAGACGCAATTAAACATTTACGATTAATTTTACGACTACAGTCCTCAAAGCGTATACTGTTGTATTCAAATCAATGCAATATAATATACAAAATGAGAATTTTGTATACGTGAGTCAACGAGCAAAGAAATTATTACGGGCATAATTTAAAATTTATTAAGCCACATAATTTTGACGAAAATTAAGACAACCGATGCGAAAATAACCATTGATGCCTGTCAGGCAGTTATCCCCTTGGCAAATTTGCATGATTTGACCAAAGAATAAGCATCCTTCGTGAGTGTGGTTTTAAGGATCAAATTAGAGTAAATAAAACATTTATATACAGTTAATGACAAAAGGATACAAAATTAATCAACGATTCCTGGACACGCTACGACGAATCCTTACTAAAATTACCACCATGTCTTTTTCTGAGTATCAGATACATTAATGTTAATTCAATTTGTTGTAGTCTTTATGTTTAATGCATTAAGGAACTTTGTTCGTGTATAACATGGACTAAACGTGTTGTGTTGGCAGTGTTGACCCAACCAAGGGTTCGATTAACATTCCTTGCTCCGTATGATCGCTTCGGGATCCAATCAGGCCGGTGTTCACATAATTGTTTGCGGACATGATTTTATCGGAAAACTACAACGGTTCGGGACAGCGAGGCGATTCATGCCATGCATGAGAGAAATTATACGAGTATGTACCCTCAACAGTTCTGCAACCAAAATTGCGAGCGATAACCCAACGGAAATTCATATCGGGCTTTCAATAAAAAACTGTACAGAATTTTATGACAGTATTCTCACATGGAGAATTAAACGAAAACTCACGATATGTGACAGGTGGACAACGCGGAGAGCAGGATATTAATTATTGCGACGGCAAATGAGTCCTTGAACTTTATATTGTCTGAGTTACAATAAATTAAAATGCAATAAAACTACAGGTATAAATAGTATGAACATCTGTTTTTTCTCAACCTGTTTTGTAAAATATACGCTCTAAAAGAATGTAAGACAAGTCATGATTTTAATATATTTTAGGAATGTGGTCCAAAATGTTTAATTAATTTGCGCCTGTCCAAGCATGGTACTGCGAAACCATCATTTAGCATCAGAGCAGCTACTTTGCGAGGTCGTATATCGTTACCAGTGTCCCTTAATCTAGCGGTAACTGTGGAACAACAAAACTCATTACTCGGCGCTATTCGAGGCTGTACCTGCAAGTACTGGCAAGCTCGCGTTGGGCGCGTGGTGTGAGACAAATGAGGTAGCGGTCGACGTAAGAATTTGTATGCTGGTATAAGAATTAATGATACCGTTTGGAAGTGAGTTTGTTACTAAAGCTAGTGATTAATAAAGCTGAGCAAAATTGAAAACTTTTAACTTCAATTTAATCTGTTTTTAAATTGGATTCAATTTGCGTATTGCAGTATTTAATCTATGCAATATTCAATTCGCGAGCGATTCGGAATTCGTAATAATTTTGTTTTCTGTGAAAGAGAAATAATATACGATCACTAAAAATACTTGCCCCACAAACATGCATTTAAACATCACCATATTAATATCAAACGCACCTAAGCCAGTTCATAACGCAAACCCTTCGGCCCCACCCCACTAAGTCTTATAAAGGAACATAATGCTATAACTTTAACATAAACGCCAGTAAATCTCTCACAACCGGCTATAGACAAAGGTGACATCTGAAATACGAGCAAGCCCTGCGGCTTACTTTTACTATGAAAGTTTATCACTTGCGCCGCCTCGTTATTTGGCTTAGGAGATTAGCAAATGGGGGCAACTTGTTCGGTTTACGAAGCCTAAGCCAGACCACTAAACCCGGGAGAACTTGCCGCTACCTTGGTATGAGGATTTTTAATTATATCATTAACTGGACCGACGCGCGTGCGTGCCGATTAGCAGTTTTATAGCTATGAAGCCGCGCTATGCAGTAATTTATGGGATATAGTGTGGAAAGCTGAGTTACATGAAGCAATTTTGTTCAGTTAATATGTTCCTGTATCACGCTTTTTTAAAGTGTAATTTTAAGTATCAACACGGTGTAATATTGCCTGAATACACGTAAGTCCTGAACTACGTGCATGAAATAAATTTATATTCTTAAAGTATAGGATGATAAAAATAAAAAGAGCTCACTGATCGTCTGTGTTTTGACATCTATTCGACATTCAACTAAGTAGTAACTTTTTATAGTATTTTATGTCAATCAAAAGAAAAATACTCACGAAATAAAACGACTTTTTACGAGGCAAATACAAAATTATTTGGTAGAGACACAATCTCCAAGAATTCAATTTTCTCATTTGATTTTCTAAAAGCGTTTACCTGTCAAAAAGTCGGTTTACAAATATTAAGTATCGTCTTACTTATCTGTCGATCAGATTATGAATCTCAATTCGCAATAATCGGCTTACGTATTAATCTCCTTTTTTCTATTATAAAACTCCTCTGACTTAATGATGAATTTCAAATCGTTATATAACTGGTACAAAAATAAATTAAATTTTAAATTATGTTCATAATATTGGTTTACGAGATGAGTAAATTTAATGAAGGTTAGATAATTCGTTCTGCAGAAGTGTTGTTGGAAACCGTTGTTGCTACAGTTCTTATTAAAACTTTAATCAAGTCCGTACTCTTTTAATCTAGAAACATCGGTGCAAGTCAGCTCGGGGTACATTGCTAATTTAAATTTTAGCAATTTATAAATACACTTAATTAGCTTAACGTGTTCAAAACACATGCTGCCCAGGTGAATTAAGAACACCTGCTGTATTATTCCTGTACGAAACTTAATATGGAGAGCAACTTTTTTATATTCCTTATAATTTTGCAACCCGATAACTCATGTGACCAAGAAGGACAGATGAGCCACTTAACTCACGGTCTATTGAATTTCTGCCGGATCAAACTCTCAATGTAATCAAAGGATATAAAAGGAAGACGGGATTCTTTGTTTTTATTAGCAAGCTTTTTATCCATACTTACTTGCGTATAGGTAGTTCAATCAATCATTTAGCGAAAAGAATTTCGAGCAATGGAATATATTTTTGAGAACCAAAAGAAATTCTCAGTGAACAAAAACTGGGTTAATGTGTATCTTTCGTATTGTTCTAATAGGTATATTTATTTTAAGCATGACAGTGAAAAATCACTCGTGTATTTGAAATTGTTTAACGAAATTTTGAGCATATTATTTCCCGTAGAATGAACAAAGATGTGTTCGACAAATCCAATTTCTCAATTAATAGGAGACAAAACTACCGCTATTGTTCAAGCTCGGTTCCAATCTCTGATTGTAAATAGGCTTTCATAACACGAGAACTCAATCGCTTACATTTCGTACAACCTGTAGAAGCCTCACAAAAGCTAAAATAGATTTTAGAATTTACATTGACAAATGATTTAATCGAATAGAACTACTATCGAACCGTTTTAAGGAAATGTTTCAAGGAACTTTACTCAGAATTCATCTCCTTCCATCGTTTTTGTCGAATACTATCCAAAATAAATAAAGAAAATCGAAGTATTTTAAAATTGGCTACATTAGCGAGAAGTAAACATAACATCAAACGGTGTCCAGTTACGAACTTAGAACAATCAATTAGACTTAAAAGAACGAAATATCTTCAGAAAAGTGGAAACAAAGACCTATTAAAACAATAGCCGAAGCTTTGGTTCGTTATAAGAGTATATTTTCACGAAATTTCTAACGACATCAACTTTAAGTTACTTGTCACTTCGTCCAAATGGCAGTCATTTATTTTGAACAAGTTCAAAACTAACTAAGGGAAAAACTGCTACAGTAGTTACATCACGCTTCGGCCACGAATTGTGAATGGGACACACGGGGCTGTAGATTAAAGCGCTAGTGTGCATTACTTGTGAGGACAATTGTAATATTGTTCTTCTTTGTTAGCCTAGCAGTAGTTTTTTAGCATTTATATTTTTATACTCTCTGTTAAGAATGCCATTGTAGATGAAATTTTAATTTAACAGCCTGTCTCATTTTGTAATTCAATACATCGTAATATATTTGGTCTGTGATATGATTCAGTTCATATTTTATAATAGTTAACTGGCTTATCTTAAATCAGAAGTCGATTTGTAACAACATTGTATTTGAATAGGGCTGTAAACCAGCCTTTTCCTAAGTTATTGTCATTAGATCTTCCCTAAAGGGACTTTCTCTCATTCATTGCAGAGTCGTGCCTGTTTATTTTACTGTCCGTGTTACACACATGTTTGGAAAGGAAAAGAGGAAAACTTTCATTTTTACGCCGTCTAACGGATTCAATATCGACGCGGCTTGAATGAGTTTGGGGGGTGGAAAAATCGTTAATCATCCCTTTGTTGGAATTTTGTTACGGCCTAACTCGTTGCTCGCCTGTTTGGGCTTCCATTTTTCCTTTTGAATGCTGAAAGTGGGGCCGTTCTTGACGAATTGTTTTCATGGGAAAACAAAAACGAATTCGCCGAGATTCGGGTAAGTAATATGTAGGGGGAGTTCAGACAGGAATTTTCTTTGAGACACGCGCATTTGTATTCAATTCTGTAATTACAAAAAGTTTGTGTTCACACAGTGATTGCTTACAATCATATTACATAAGTGGAACACTACGATATAACATGGACTATGCCTCGTATATTACAATCTCAAGAACGATTAAGCTGTCAACTTTTTCACATAAATTCACACGTATAGAATGTAATCCGGTTTCGTATCATCCTATGTAACACGACACTACTTCTATTGCGTTAAAACAAGTGATGTGATAAACCTCAGATCACACTCTCAATTACAATTGCGGTTATCTTATACCTCGGGCTTATTGAGAGGAAAAGAAATTGAATATTACGTTTTAATCTTTTTGTTTGCGGAGACACTGATACCGATAGGCAGAAGTTGATTCAAAATATTGTGTATTGAATTTTTTCTTTTATAGGTACGGAAAAAAATGGTTTCTTTGATTACTTTCAATGTGAGTTTTTGTAGCTGAATTATGTTTTTTTAATATACTTTTCTCATACCTTCTACATGGTACATATTATGTCTATAAAATAGCAAAATATCACACGGCAATAGTCAAGTAGGATCACGGTCGTTTTTGGGAAAGGTTCGTTTTCAAATTAGACTAATTGATAGTCAATCATCAAATTAAATTAAAACAAAGTTTGTTTAATACCTATTAATTACAACTTAGCCGTTACATCGATGTTCTATTATAGGAAATTTCAAATAACTATTGCCTGCTAACGTATCATTTTTGTTTTAACCAATAGTTATAGTTGTTACATTAACGTACAACTACTTAACTTTATTTTATATGGGCAGCACTCTTCAAATAGTTCAAAAGAGCAATTTTTTTTAGTCATCTATAGCTAAAATTTGATTTGGTTAACCGTATTTTTTTATTTAATATTATACATTTATTTCTTGAATGTACTTATATTAAGTACTCATGTTTTATCCTTCAAAGAATATTGCCTAATGATGCTCAAGTTGCCAACAATTTTGAAGCCAAACTTAGCTAAAGCGTAGGTAAAATCTACTTCATGAGTATAAGAGAAACCAAGCTAATTACGATGTGTAACGTCTTATGCAACTACAAGACAAAGCGTTTTATATGAATAGTCGTCCGTTATTTATCCTACTAATATTATAAACGCGAAGCTCGTAAGGAGAAAAGTACTTACGTTTGTTACAATTTCACCCAAAAACCACTGAACGGATTTAGACGAAACTTCATACACAGATAGTTTATAACTTATTTATATATTATTCCGATTGTAAGTTCCCGTGAGATTGTTTTCGATTTGTAGCGGCCTGGCCCGCAGGATAGCTAGCACGCTATATTCTTTGTGCGTCAAACTGTCAATAGCTACGTGAAAGAGAATACACGATATTGCTCGCACCGGATTCCTGTGAAAGCCAGTTACTTGGTCGATTGAAGTCAACTTATTTACAAACTAATCTTCAGACAACTGAAGTAGTATTTATAAATCAGTATGAGACGTACCTAGAAACCAACAAATAAGCTCAACCTGTGATCCTCAACTATTATTATATAATTAACAACATGATATTCTTTTTATCTGATCTTATACCTCAATCACGAACTTTTTATGAAATAAACTCTTTACTAATGAGCCTATTTCTTTTTAACGTAGTTCTGTTGCAGGTTTCTCATTTTGAAATATGAATCGATTCTTGCAAAGGCCTATATTCCATTGAATACAACAGAGGTACTAGCGAATGGTGTTATTACAGTCGAGTGCACTTACCAGTTCGGGGAAAACATGCTTGTAGTTATTTGATATAAGGCGTATTTAAAGTGACATAAATACAACTTATCACTAAGTCGTTGCGGGTCTACCTTACATCTACTTATACTTTTCAGAATCGCGTGCGACTTAATATAAACAGCGCGGGGCAGTTCAAACGTGTTACGTATGAAATGTTTTCAGGTGTTGCATGTTTCAGGGGCTCATTATTCAGATTTATATAAAAGATTAAGCTTTTCGACTCTAATGCGATTAATAGTGGCACTACGTTTTATTGTGCATATTTTATTTATACTCCCAGGTTTTAATTAAATCTAAAATATATCAAAGATTAATAACCAGTGATTGAATAATTTAAAATATATTTTCAATCCATATATCACACAAGGAAAGCACACAATTTTGTACTGGATTTGACGACGAAAATACTCAACAAAAATGTTATCCTCTAATATTGAAATCAAGCACAAAACTACTGTGAAATTAAAAGGAAACGTAAAAACAAACATTTAATCGAAACGTTGTTTGCCGTAGTACACCCATCATCAAAGCCAACATCCAAATTTTAACAAAACAAACACAAATCAAATAGCTCAAACAAAAAATTAAATTGTCCAAACAAACCATGTCTGGCAATAATTATTTAACAAATAAGTAGCGATCCGGTCACAGGTTATCAGTCCCCCAGTTTACACAGCATTGTCGAATCGAAATCAGCGCTGTATAAATACTACAGTAGCTCTCAGATATGCCGACTTACTGGATCCATCCGATTGTTAGAATTAATCCATAAGCGCAAGCGTGTTATGTAAATATGGTTTCTAAGTTTGATGAAAATAAAATAAAATATTATATTTTCCATGTACTGTTTCTTTTTAAGCTTTAAGTAATTTACTTGAATACTATGAGAATGTTATAAAAATATTTATTGTTTAAACAGAAATTCTGTAAAAATGTAGGCAAGATAAAAATATTTAAAAGAATTATTAACACTGCTTGCAAATTCAGTGCTTTTCTACTGTTGAATAACAATTGTATCAAGTACAATAAAAATTAATTAGCGGTTTGAATATTGTTGTTTACATTCTCGCTCCCGCTTATCACTTAGACCAGCCTTCCCAAACGCAACTGTGTCAACACAGTCGAGATAATTCGAATACTCGATGAGGAATGTGTTTTCTTATCTCAAGGTTTGCGAGCAACCGGCGGGTTCTTTGATGAACTTGTAACGAGCAACGCTGCCCGACTAAGATAATAGCCATTTCAAGTTTTGTTACTTTTACTAATGAAGTACGGATCTTCAGAAAATAAATCATTTGATATTAAGGAAGTTTTGCTTTGATTCATTTTAAACTTGAACTTCTTCCTGTTATTATAACTGCATATAAATAACGGTTATCGTCTGTGATTGCAATTTTAAGAAAGTAGTTTATATACTTATAACTTTGTTTCTATAATTGCTTTGTAAACAAAAGATTGTTTACGTACCTCTCAAAATATTATGGCGTAGTTTACAAACACAAAGTCATCACATTGATAACTCAGTTCACAGACAACGGAGCGAAGTTCGGTGTCGAACGCACAGCTTTGTGAATGCTCACAACTCAATCTGAACTTAGATTTCAGGCCTACATGTTCAACCGCCGAATATCTGAGAGGGATTGTATATGTCACTATTTTGTGAAACAATAAAATAAGGAAAAAGCTCGAATAACATATATATTCTTACCAAAGATCCTTAAGTATTTTAAAAGCTACTTCTACATAAAAAAATTGTGTTTAATAATGTTTTAGGAAGCCGAACATCTGAGACCTAGATTGACCATTAGATCAACTGATTGTTGGTTGTCTATACCTACCTAGAAAAATCAAAGCTTACCGATCTACCGTCCCTAGCACCACCCCACACGTTTATCCCATACTAAGGGGTGCCCGTTGCTATGCTATTTACATTGTTTTAAATTCCAATCGCAAATGGAAACAATGTCTTTCGTATAACGTTGACATCCTGCCAGTGATGCAGAAAAACAGCACTTGTATAATATAAATGAAAAAGTTCCCTAAAATCAATAATGTACTTCATAAAATACCAATATTATGAAACAAACCCATAATCTTTAAGCCTTGCTATTTATATCATCGATACTTTTAAGTCCGTTGCATTTGCCGGCATGGCTTTGAACTTCGAGAGTGCAACGACCCCATATCACTTAGTACACAGGTGTAATGTGAAGATCGCCGGTGTAAATATGTTTGTTCTGCATATAAATATCTACTCTATAATTGGATGTTCAGCTACTTTGAGTCACGCACTTAACCGGAGTGAACGTCTAGACTCTCGACGAGTTTACTTCTGTTTTAATTACGTTTAATCAACTAATGTATTATTTGCATTTTATCGATAGTTTTCTGCTTTTAAAGGTTCTTTCCTTGCATTATTCTCCGTGTAATTCCACTTTAAGCCTTAACTTATGGCTTGAAATCCCCAAGACGCAACGCAATTCGGGTAAGCAAGCGTGGTGATCAATACTTGTTCCTTGAGAATGGACTATTGCTGAACGAAAACGGACCATTGTAATTATATACATTTGTAGGTACTTACTAAGACTTGGAAGTTATATGTAACGTTTATAATGTAGTGTGTTATTGTTTGTAAATGAACCTTAGTTGCACATGAGTCGATAACAACCAGCTTTCATGCAGGTGATTGTAGCGTAATTAAATTATGCAAATTGGTTAAATGGTTTCTATCTTGATTTGACTAGCTAAATAGACTCAGCAGACATATAACTCAAGTGCTCAACTAAGCAGGTTACTATATAATAATGAAATTAAACAGCGTTGCTTGAATCGAGCAACAAAAAAAGCTTATGTTCAATATGCGATATGATTACAGATTACCAATGAGTTATGTTTTTATGAGAAATTTATTTTAAAATCTGCTACAAAAATATTACACGATTCTTTCCAATGGTAGTTCGATATCAAACCTAAGCTCTTTTCGACAAATGAAAAGAAATAGCGTGATAAAGGCAATACATAGAATATTCTTTATTGTACACCACATAAGTACAGCGACAGAGACGTGTCAATTGGTGATACATTCGACATCGTGTTAGATAAAAATGTAACATTGCATTAATAAGCAGATTAATAGACAAGATAAAATAGTCCATATTATTTCAAACATTTCCATTGCAAAAGTGATACGGTATAAGCCTACGGAAGTAACCTAAATCCCGACTTTGTTTTCATTTTTCTATTTTTTTCGTATAACCGCTGTCTATAATTCCATGATAGTTAAATCGGCTTGTGTATTCTAACATCGAACAATAGTTCGGTTACGTTTGATTGATGGTTTCAAAAGTTTCATTTCGAGAATAGACCCGTTTTAATTGCTTTGGGGATCAAATAGATTTTTATGAATGTCCGTGAGCCAGAGAGATGTATCTGCAATTTTATTTTTATGGTGTTTGAGATTAAAAGTTTATTTTAAATCAACTTGTTAGTACCCAACCACAAATTACAACCTATATAATTTCATCATTCGAACTAAAAGCAAGGATCATTTAGGCATGAAATAAATTGAATTGCGTTAAGTAAAAATTTACCTGAAGTACGTTGCTAAGCTATACCTAAAAATGAGACCTATATATAACCCGAAAATGAAAATGAAAACTAGTTGATTACTAACATAACTCTGTTAATCATGGATTCAAAAACTCAAATCAAGTTCTATTTCACTACACGAATATTTTATGTGACTTTAATCAACTTGATAAATGTTCATTCACACAGTTAGCGCCAAATTGAAAAGTTTTGATAACGTGAATAAGCTAACCAACACTTTCTTGATTACCTATTTATAAACACAAAAAAGTACGAAACAGCAATTCCAGTATTTCATATCTGTGACAGGTATAACGGTTACGAAAAACTTCGCAGCTCTGTCAACTGAAGGCTATTCAAAATGGAAATCTGTTGGTGTTTCGTTAAGGTTTGTTTTTGTTTGTTGTATAGCTGTTGTGTTAAGGCCTGGGAACATCAGACTCACGCGATACGAATATAAACATGCCACTGAAGGTCTCAAAACTCGGCGTATATTTTCTAATAGACGAACGCATATTTTCTTGTAATGGTCAAACTTCGGCGATGGGAGCAAGCGAAGTTCGGAAGATTTGTTGTGTTTTAAACCTGTTGTAGAACGTTGAAGGTAACGTTTTATTTTATGGTTGCGTTGTTTCAGGTGTATCTACCTGCTAGCTATTCATTTTTTGAGATTGATCAGTTCTTATATAAGATAATACAGGAAGCATTTTGTTTTGTTAAACAAGAGGATAAAAATATTCTAGGAAGGTGCGTAATTAGAATGCACGGATAGCCGAGTGGGTAAGGTTACCACTCGAACCCTCTGCGCGTCTTGTCGTGAGTTCGATCCCTCCAGAGTAAAAGCGTTGGTGCTATCCACGAATTCTTGACCTGAGTCTGGGTGTCTTTGTGCATGTGACACGACATGTTCCCAATTTTATCTAACTTAACTTTGATAAAATACGTACTTTTGATTAGAAATTTTTAAACGCTTTTTTAACATCATTTCAGTTAATTACGGGCTAATAAAACACAAGCTGTCGAGGAAACTTTCATTCACATATAACATTTATATCAACATACGATGTACACTCGCATATTCGATCGCGATATTTATTATTCCTTTGTCACGAATATCGGAATTCGAATAAAAACTATGCATTATACAGGGCGGCCACTCATCCGTATTCCTACAAACTGTAGCCAAGCCTATTCGAAGTCACCCTGGGGTCCTTTGAATTGCAAAATGCCTCAGCCATTACAAGAAATTGTATAAAAAGTGAACCTCGACGTTATAAGTCAGATGGAAACGCTCTCAATGCTCAGTTTTATGTAATTGAAATGGCAAACAAACTTTCTACGGAAAGTAATATTGTGAATTGATAAGTTAAATCTCTTGGGGTTTAGATTACGTACTTACAAGAGAATTTTATTCAAGGATACTTTTTAATTTCTTAAAGTTAAATAAAGAATCTTTTCTACATATTATCTGTTTTTTCTTTCAATAAGCCTAATATTTATTCGGCAAAGAGCCCACTTCTTCATTTCTTCAAAACACGGGACTTGACGGGACACTTATTTCAGGTCGTCGCCTTTTTCATTGAGGAAGGCAACAAATATCTTAAAGGCTTACGCGCGAGCACAGCTAGTGTAATGTGTTTTGTTTTCACACGTTTTCTCCATGAAAGGAGGTACAACATGGTAAAGCAAATAACGCAGAAGGCAACTAATCTGAGACAAACTGTGTCTTACCGTACTAATCGGCACGTTGGGAGCCGTTAACGCATCCGGCCGGCGGTCTTTAGGCTGGTTTATTCGCTTTTCTGCGAAAGCCTTTTTAGCATTACTATTATACCTATAGTTCTTAAGTTCATTTTGACAAGTTTGAAGAACAAAATAATGTCTCGTGTTAGTCGGATAATATTGAAATAAATTTTACGTCACTCGTCGCTTTAGCTCTAGATTTAGATGAAAATAACCAAGATGAAATATGATTATTATATGACCAATTTCCAATGATTTCAAAAGGACTTAAGTTGTTAAAACAACATAAATACATACGAGCTGCTACTAATATTTCTTAGAGTAGGTGCTAAAGTTAACTTCGATTCGTTAGACTAATTAGAACTAGACGAGTGAAACACGAATTCATTGCAGAAACAACCATAAATTACCTCTTACCCTATATTTACATAACAGAGAGTTATTTCCTAAAGCCATTGGGCTATTGAATGGCCGGTATACTTGTTTATTTACGGAGTACAGAGGATGTTCCTCAATTTTGAGGTAAATTAACCCCTGCATGGTTGATAGTAATTATTCCACCCTTTCTATGACACGAATTATTTGTCGGAGACTCCCATTTTGAAAATAAAATTTTGGTTTTAGCAATTTTACAAAAACTAGACTAATATTTGTGTTTTGTTAGGTTCAGAACTTTTTGTGGGTGTAGATAAATGTTTGAAAGTTGGCGATGAAATTTCAATTTAATTTTTATGAATGGAAATATATTTCCATTTTTTCAAACGAAAATACGAGAAAGAAATATATAGGACAAACTACACATCAATAAGTCTGCACATCTAGCGTAATATGCGTGGTTAGTTCCACGTTCCTCGGTAATGCACGGCCGACCTTATTCCCCGATCGGCTGGAAAGATGAAGTTAATGCTGCCATTAGGATATCTCACACATTTGAATAGTTTCCACGGTATGAAGATCTTGTCGCGTACTTGCGAACTAGCTGACCCGTGTTATGGTTTTATGTTATTTTTTATGAAGTATTTTCATATTTATATTCAATTCGATGAAATAATGAATTTGCCTATATTTTAGTGGGCAATATCTTCGAACATTTTGCTTTAAGATGTATTTCATTAAACTTTTCTGTAACCATGTTTATTTTTTGTTACAGGTAAGGCGGTTTTTATACACAGCATTTGGTAAAGTGATTTTTTAAAAATTTGGCTTTAAAGTAACAGTTTCGATGGACACAACAAAATCAATAGAACCGTGCTTTCAAAAGGTAAAATCAAATCAATACAAAAATGTTGTCCAACTGAATCACGTCCAATCTCACGGTACGTAAAGTAACGAATAATACTTACTAGCTTTACGCGAGTGCAAAGGGATTCGTTAAAAGGGTAAAGCAGCCTCGTCACATTGTTTATTTAGTCCGCTCGTCGGTCGGCAAGCCTAATCCGGATCGATCGTCTGCCGGAATGTTCGAGCCGGCGTTTGAGCCATTCCCCGTCACGTATGCAGTATTTACAAGTTTTTAGGGAGCTTGCAAGGTTTCCGTGCGTGTTCTTGAACGACAAAGAAATATAAATATTTAGTCGATACTTTTTTCTACGTAGCTTTGTCATAATTGCACAAATGGATTTGTTGGTTTGCAGATAGGTAATAATTTATAGTGATCATAATTGATAATGATGATAGAAATAGTTAAACAGTTACTGTTGAATAAATTATCATATCAATAGAATTAGGTAGTCATAATTCCTGGATTAGCGGATTTGGCGAATTCGGTATTAGCAAGGTCCCATAAATTATTATGTTTACATTTTAATAGACATATGATTAAATATATTTATTTTAGTTAAAACTATAATAACACGATAATTAAAATTATTCACGGCAAATAACTATATTCGCAACCCTGACATACGTCCTCTCTCATAGCCACTCACTATAAAATTAACATAACATTTTTTGTAATTCTTTGCAGCACTAAATCATGGTCCGACAAATCTAAATTGGTCTCTACAAGTTCCCATCAACTTTATTAAGTAACTTAGTCAAAACAGGATGTACGGGTCTTTTAACAATGGTTGCTTTCACGTCGTCTGTCATCAGTTGATTGTTACTGCTATCCTTTTTTATTTCTTGTGTTTAATGTCGTGCGTCCCTTTCGTCCGTACTGCGAACCTCGTGTTTATAATCACTATGCAAATTGGAGCATTTCAATATAGCGCTTGAACGAGACCAATGCGGCTTATTGTAATTGAGTTCTTTATGTTTTTGATTACGAACGTTTGACGATTTGATTATTACATTTTCGGTATAAGTTTTGATTTAATAGATTTAATCAAGTACTGGTTATTTGAGTTTCGTAACAACCCTTCAATGTTAGAGTTTGGAAGGTGTTTGAAAGTTTTTATTGGTTGTTGTATGTTTTTAATATGCTCAATTGCTTACAATAGAATCTTGTTTGCTTCAAGCATCATTGCGTCAATGTAATTTATTAGCGTAAGTAGAAGTTAAGAGTATTGCTATATTAATATTACTATTATGTCTAAATTCCAAAACAAGTAGCCACCAGTATTTGTTCAAATTGAATAGTTTAATGATACTAATTTATTTGCTAAATCGGGTACTAAACCTGAATAAGCTACCAATTAATTATTCCCTGTAAGTGCTATTACTTACTCTAAAGAATTTATATCATTACTAACGATAACTGCAATGTAGTCCGGTATCTGGTTCAGACCACAAAACGAAACCCGAACAAAGTTGATTTCCGTCAAGTAATGGTCGAAATAAGTCAACATTGTTCAATAGTACATGACATGCTGTCTGCTGTTGAACTAAATACTATTCAACACGTTGATTTACGATTTGTTTAGTCGACTAATAAGCAGGCTTGTGCTTAAGCACTTTGTAATTGGAGAGCGGTGGTAAGGAAATTTTGATTTATCGAACTCGTTTTTTAGCTGTCTCACCAAGCTATTTGCAATCAGTTGTTTGTTCCTTCACACCAATACTAACTATTTAAAGTTCGTACAGTTCTCCGAGTAAAGTCAAATTCCTGCAATAAAGAAGCCCTTTAGGTTTGTATAAATTACAAAGGCATTAACAGTCAGAACAGAATTCGTTCCCTACCCATAAAGATCCGGCCGGAAATAGCCACGCTCAATTTTACGAACTGATAAATACTAATAACATTACTCTAACCATTCAAGACGATAACGGAACCCCGCGTAATTTAAAAGAACGATTACATTAGCATCTTGTTACCGCATGCCGAGATCACCCCTTATAAAGTTGCCAAAACATCCTTTGATCTTCACATTGTTTTGTCCGGCTCACGGAAATTTATTTTGAACACAGTACCCTTGGGCGCCGTATTTTATTCAAAGTTGGTATAAGATCTACACAAATACCCCCTTATGCGTAACCATTGGTAGGAATGTGTTAAGAATAGTTTCGAAGATATGCAATGCATAAAACTTATAGAATGTACGAACATTAGGTAGAGGTTTCCAGCAAGCAACATTAAGAATTATAGTTCATTGTATACACAAGAACAATAGTAAATTTGAGGCTAGAAACAGCGGAGACAGAAAACAAATTGCTTCTAAGAAACGTCGTAGATAAAACGTTTGCAATTTGTCATTCATTATCATATGTTTGCTATCTCAAAGGTAAGTTTGTGGAGTGCGGAAAAAAGACGACATGTGTGGCTTCTTCAAAGCGCCAGCCAATTCAATTTCTTGTGCGCGAAAAAAATGCAACTTGCAGGAGAATATGAATTTATTTTTCCTTGAGTGTTAAGAACATCCAAAAATACTTGATTACTGACTGTCTTGAACTCCTTTAAAGATTAAGACTTCTAATCGTGTCCGTCCCTTGCGATAGAAGCGGTCTTGTGGGAAGATAAAGGACTTACCTCTTCAAAAGTCGGACCCCTTTACTATTGTGAAGTGCATATTAAAGCGGGCGGAGCTTTTCTTGTGAATTGGCTCCTTGATTTGAAGTTTACAGTCGTCGAAAGCCAATTCACGGGTTAAATAATTCCGACTAATTCTTGGATTTGTTATGGCAAAGGGGTTTGTTTATATAAAACAGCGACGGTTTTCTTTGACTTTTAGTAACTGCGGTGACGTAATTTATCCATCTAATTTATTAGTAGTATTATTACCAAATAGTTTAAAAAATGTATCAAGATTTTGATGATTATCATGTAGAATAAAATAATGCTAATAAAAGGTAACTCCAGTACAACAGGTAATAAAAAACTAGACTAGCTTTATGCGATAAATCAACTTGGCTGCTGAATGGGCAATCGAATATTCATGCGTGTAACATGGACCTGTTAATATAACGAACATCCAAAGCCACTTCTACATAGACCTTAATTATGTAAATGTCTATGATATAAAGCCCCATTTTATTACACGCGTAATTGTTTTTGCATATTCAGATTATTTTATTGCTAAAAAACAACGCTCATTACTATAATTAGAATAGGAATCGTATTAAATTTGTCATGTTTATTTAGAACGTGTGCCCAAGGTTTAATATATGGTAAATTTTAATGTGATATTGAAGATAAAAAAGATTAAATGCAATACTAAAATTTTATGACTTCGAAATAGCTATGAATGTAAAGTGAAACCAAACTGTTGGCGACGGTATAAACGAGATATAAAATATTAACTTCTCGAGTATTGTATTAAAACCGGATCAAAGATTTCCTTTCGTTTTATTAAGATACGATATTGTTTTAATAGTTTATTTCTTGACAATAAAACCCGGCCGTTGCATAACAGTTATTAAATGAATTAAAAATATAAATAGAAAATTAAGACCAGCCTGTTGACCTTCCTCCAGTATCAAGAATATCGAATGTTTTAGGTATTCAATTCAACAAATCGATTAGCCTTATTCGATAACATTTTGTATCATTAATATTGACTACAATGTAAACAGCGGATCCTCGAGAGAATAAAAATCTGTTAGTTAATAACAGCAGTATTTTGCAAGCTCTATTCAGTGTACAGTAGTCACGAAGAATAACGTTTTGTACGCCTCCCTTGAGATTGAACAGAGAGATGGAAATTTCTTAGCCTTAGTTACTTAGACTTGAGTACAAAACAAGATTTGTAAATATAAATGCTTTTCTCGTAACGTCGTAGATCGGTGAGAGGATTTTGTTTTTATCGCTGAAGTAATTTTATTATTGTTACTGAAATCGATAGATCACAATTATAAAAATATTTTTTGTCATAGTATTCTATGTAACTGTGCTAAAGTTTAAAACACCATTTCAAAATCAAATATGAAAATCGCTTTCAAAAATAAAAACCGTACTAGAATTTTTACTTCCATATAACGGGCATAAAAGAATCATTTTTCAATTTGCCAATACCGATTCTTGTGAATGTTTCACGCAAAAACGTACACGACACACGATAGCCACCTACGTTGCGGAGTGAAGCGGATTGTTGCTACTTTTTTATTCGCCCGAGTTCCGACAAAAAAGCAATCTATGAATCGGCCGCTTGCCCACCACCGTTTTACCGACGTAAAAGTTCAAATCATGACTTATTCCATCGAAACTCGGTCGATAATCGCGGCATTTTAAATTTTGAAATTATTAAACAGCTCGGTCGTGTAATACGAGATTTGCGGCCATGAAAGCCAGTGTCGCTGAGCTTCGTGTATTAGATTACCTACTTTGCGGTTTGAGGAGACGCCATGAGCATTGTGGTTACAAAGCTTCTCACGGTGCGCACTGTTCCTAGCCCGTACGTGTCTAATCCGAATTCCTTCTATTGTTTCAAGCGGAAGGTGTTATTAACACGTTTTATCTTCGCCTCTAACAGTACAAGCTGGTTAAAAGCTCTAACCGTAATTCGAACACGCTTTTTTATTTAATTTAAAAATATGTAGTTTATATTCACAGCACCTTCGAGACATTTTTCCTCTCGTAAGAATATTATTCTGCGGGGTATTCTAAAGATACTATGAAACTGTATGCGGTGTAAGTCTTGTGAACGGTCCGGGTAATTTATTCGTCCCCTAAAGCAGTGCATCACCGAAGACTGCGCTGCTGCTGCCCGTAGCGTGGGCGGCACCCACCATTGTGACAAAATAATGTCTCCTCACTATAACCTTCTTACACTCACTATTTCAACCAAGAAAACACCTTATTCTTAGAACTACAAAACTCTTATTCGCGCGGATCTTTGGACCAGATGGTACGCCGCGATAGCGCTGAATAATCAACGCTTAAAACGTCTGGAAAAGGAAGATACGGTAATGTAATATGAATAACAAAACGACAGAGATATATTCCTATTTAATTCTTATTACTTACGACCAACAATGGTGATAAATTATAAGAGTTAATTCTATTTGTATATCTCGGACTGTGTAGTCACACTTCTTAATCAATAACTGCGTTAATATGTGGTAGCTAAATAGTATTGTTTGGTTGCGTAGAGTTCGCTTTGATCTATTTTTGATCGGACTCGATAGAGTAGGGCCGCGTTGGTACGATTGCGTTTCTGAGTCGAGTCGGCGTCGCAGCTCCAATTTTCCAGAAGAGTGAGTTTCCAGCAATTGATGCGTTGTGACGCGGCGACAGCTCGCGAGCTTGCGATTAATTACTTTCGCCAAGTCGACTCCGCCGTAGCCGGGTAGGGCTTCGCTTCAACTGTCGTGTAAGTTTTTGTTACACCGTTTTTGCATGCAAAACTTGCAGTCGGAATAAATTGAATTGATACGTGGCAACACTCGACTACACCAGCTGTGTCTGTATCTGACACATCTTAAAACGGCAAAGGCTTTTAATTACTTGTTACAAACGTATCCATTTAAAGATTTTATCTCACTAACGCGCACTAACTGTCGTCATATAAGTGCCCACTATTAACTCTGAATAAACAGTCTTGCTAAAGCGAATACAATTTAAATCCGTTTATTTAGAAAACATATTTTGCTGCTGTTATCTTGTCTAACATTGCTGTGGTCTTTCTGCATTTGTGGAATGTTTTAAATTTAATTCAATGAAGGTCATTTACATTTACCCTACGAATGATTTTTGGCCTATTATTTATTAACCTAAGACTATTTTCAGTAAGTATCGAAATGAGTTTGAAATTTAAAAACAATACATTAGGTAAGGACTAATTTACCTAATACATAAAAATAATTCAATACACAAATACTTGAGTTAAATAAAAATAACAAGGAAACATTAATATACACCTTCATACCTTCCCAGCACTCCTCGTGTCGACAATTTGACATATCAATATTGTACAGACAACTTCAAGTAGCAGTAATTTTGATGTCGTACACGAGAAACGTTTTACCTACCTGGGTCTACCTGGGACCCGCTTCAGGCGTTTAACCTCGTGGAAAATGTGAATAGTAACTTATTCCCGTCAGTGGCATTGCTCGGCCGGCGATGTGTGAATTGGGCTGGGAGTGTGCGTGGCTCAGTGCCAACGCTGTGCCTCCACCCGACTGCACGTACGTGTGTACTGATTTATGAGACTAACTTTACCACTGCTTAGCAGTTTGTGTCCGATTATAAAGGATGGTGATGGAGGCTATAAAGGGCAAACAACAGCTCCAGTAATCATTATTGTTTAGTTTATTTACGTTAGTACTGAGCTGTTCACATAAATTATGAAGAAACGGGTTGTAATCTAGAAGATGTAATGAATAAAATACCTAGTGGTACTGCACAACGCGTCGCGGGTTCGATCCACGAATGCTTTTAGTTTGTCTTAATGTCTTTGTGCATTTGTCTTGAATATTTGCGAAACAACTGGGACATAAGGATCACATTTCTTAAAAGTTGTTTTAAAAATAAAGTATATCAATGTCTTCATCAATATTTGTTTTAAGAATTACTTGTATTTCTGTTTACCAACCATGACACACAATTATAAACTTTCTTTACCTCTAGCCACAATAAGATATTGTAAGGTATTCAATAGAAGTTCCACCTAGACTGAGTCTAGCCTTTGACATGCTAATGTTGGGGACAATCAACATGTGGCGAGTTACTCACGCAAAACCAATTTGATCGGGGCATCAATTTAGAGAGCTGTTACTAAACATTACATAGTACAGTGAAGGTTAAATATTAAAGTGTTATTTACTAAATTGATTAAGTTTAATATACATCTAAAATGAAACAAATTAAAAGGCTATGTAATAGGTATTGTGTTCGTGTCCTGGGGCCCACAATGCTCCCATAATGTATATACCCATTTAACATGAACGTACCAAGTTTGGAGTACTTGCAAGACTTGTTAGAAAAGTATTGTTAAATAGGTTGTTAATCCGTGATTTTTGGTAAATTATAGAGAATCCTACTACTATTATAAAGGCAAAAGTTTGTAATTATGGATGTATGGATGTTTGTTACTCTTTCACGTAAAAACTACTGAATGGATTTGAATGAAACTTTACCACAATATAGCTTATACATCAGAATAACACATAGGCTACAATTTTTGAGGTTTCTAATGTGAGGTCGTAAAAAAACTCATTTTTGCGCTTACATTGCAAACGCTGACTGAATCCTACAAGATAGATAGAAGGCAGATAGATAGATAGAAGGCAGGTATAAATTATAACTTATATCTTCTAACCACGCGGACGAAGTCGCGGGCAACAGCTAGTTAGAATATATAAGGTCTCGAAAGTACCTTTAAAACACGCAATTGTCACACCCTTATCGTAATCAATCAAAAATCTTTACTTTCTGCTTCCAAGGGTTACGAATTCATAATGTTAAGTAATTTGGACTTTAACTACAACACTTAAAGTTGTAAATAAATAAGTTGACGATCAACCCCTGACACGGTTGTCACTTCAAAATTGACATCTGGCATTTGCTTTGATATTATTGACGGGCTAATTCATTAGTCTTCACTCTAGGGGCGCACACACTATAATATTTATGTATAAATGTTAGCAAACAAGACACAACCCTAAAAGAGTAATAATAAAGTTTATTTTACTTTAATCATAATTTTAATGTAAAGATTTTTGAATAATGTTCGTAACTTGGGCAATCTATAATAGTCTTGACTGGTTAACTAATTTTTAAATTGGAATGTTCTTGGGTAACCTTAAATTTGCCCAGTATTGCAAAACCAAATATCATATAAAAATAAATGAGGAAATCTAAACTTTTTTCAACTAAAAAGCTGTCCAAAAATTATGAATAGACTTTCAACGGAAACTCACCTTATTTGACTTACCTTGTACGTTCTTCATGAAAAATCCAGATCGTTATTCAACATCGCGTGACATTGAATTATAAGACAAATTGTACCCATTCTTGTATTCAGTACAACAATTTTTTTTCCCTGTAAGAATGGGTCTGCCAACAATTTTTCTCCCCACTCTTGAACTTCTGGAATAATATATCGCGCTACTCAATTATTTACTCTTGAAACTTGTAAGGGTTGGTTTCTCAGAATTTGATGTTAAATCAGTTATAGGTAACAGTGCTAATAAGCGTGGAACAAACTTTAGTAGGTTACTCTAACAAGCTTGCTTTCGAAAACGATTGAATAAATCAGTCGGAGTGAAGGTTCGTGCATTTTTTTAATTGATTCAGCTTGGTATCATAATTTATTCAGCTAGAACGTAAGGTAAATGCAGTGACATTTAAAACTTAATTAAGGAATTACTGCAACAATGAACAGTCCATAAATTCATACAAAATACATTCATTATCACTTTGCATTTGACTGTACTGCAGTAAAGCAGTAAAGCAAGTCTTACATTATCGATTCGTTAAAACCTCGGTCATTAGCATGTAATTAGAAAGAAGCCACAGGAAACTGGCCATAAATAGATAGATTACTGGTTCATAGAAAAAAATAACAAACACATACGTGCTCACATCATAAAAGAACATTTCCAAATAAAGTTATATTGTTTCCAGCCAGCGTTACTCTACGTCTATTTAATCCCGAAACAGTATTATATCCAAGACTGTAATAAACCGTAGTCGTGTTTAGCAGTGGATCTCCTAAACCCAGTTTTGGTTACGACTCTACAGATTAGGGAACTTCTAATCAAGTTTATTAAGTTCCTAACATTTAACCCGGTTTTACCATTATCGGAGAAAAGGTCGTGACGTGAAATTATTTTTTGCCGTCTCAGCCAAAAAGGTTTCACACTCTTTGTTCTTCTTAAGAAAGAACACAATAGTAATTAAATGTTTGACAAAACAACAACATTATTATTGAGAATCCGAGAAGTCAAAAACGAATATCGAATATAAAGGAAAATACGTTGACAGAAGTAAACGCACTGAAAATTGTGAAATAGCGCAACCTATTTCACAATTTTCAGTGCGTTTGAACAACTTATGCCTAATTCTAACTTTAAATAATTCAAATGCCTAATTCTATAAAGGTTTCTAAAGTAATTACTGTGTGTGAGACAAATAGCTGAGTATGTTATAAATTACTGAAAGGGCGTACTAATAACTCTATGATAAATTCCGTTAAGCTCGCTTGACAATAGAACTAGGCTCCTAGGGTTTTGTAGACTATGTAAGCATAAAGGAGACTAATATAATTGTTAGTTGTCACACATCGTTAGGTAAAATAAGCTTACAATAGGTACCGGTACCAGTGAAGCATGTTTACACTCTATGAAATTCGAATACTACTCGAATATCATTTCAGTCTTGTTTTTAGTACAATTTATTATTTATTTGCAATTTTCATACGTTCGCCTGTTTGATATTCAAATGGTGTTCCACAAACTAGGTATATTCTTTTCAATTCTGTTCTACTGTATGTCGGTATATTTTATTTATGGAAGTTCTACATCGATGTTGTATACGGGTAGGTTCATGTCGTCGCTCGCGCCCTTAGCCTTGCAGTTTCGAAGGGTACGTATTTCCGATTAAAGCACCTTGCTTCCCCCTTACCTTTCCTCACTTATTGTGTCACCCTCGTCACGATTTTTCATAGACGTGGTTCTGCCATCCTCTTCAACACACTTGATTTGCGAAGCACGTATACTTTGCCAACATAAAATTGTATTCAACCCTTTATTTTGAACTTTTATCCTTTGTAATAAGGATTGTCTTAAGCGCAAAGTAATTTCAGTGATGTGCGCAGACTATCTCATCGTATTGTCTGAGTTGTAGGGGCGGTGTTTCGTTCTGCGGCGACATCGTTCAGTGCACCTTATTGGAAAAATAAATCGAATACTCAAAGCTTTCGTGCTTGGCCGTCGTTATCAATAATCCGAGTACATTCTCGACTTCTTGCCTACCAATTGATTTAAACACCCACTTAGCATGGCGTAAAATGATTTCAAATTTTGCAGACAAATTGCGGTTGTTGGTTTAGTTTGCAAATCGTTCTTGATAATAAATCCTGATTTACGTTTATATTGCGACGCAATAAATGATGATTACAACAATATTTTAATCTTTAATTTCGGCCATACAATACATTCAAATCAACTGACTCAAAATGCAATTACAATAATTGCAATTGTAAAAAGAAATAAGCACAATATGTTATGAGTTTATTACGGTCCAATTACTTATATGACGGAACAATTCCTTATTAATAATGATGGTAGTAGTCAGCAATTTATATTTATGCGTCGTCATGGTAACGGGATATAGTTTTTGCGGACCACAGAACCCCTTTGTTGGAAAAACTTCACGTCAGTTAATTACGGCGTGTGAAGTTTTGGCAGGTTCGTGGAGTTTTTACGTTCACTGCATAAGGTAGGGAGTTAGTTTAGCGTAAGCTTTAAGAAAAAGATAAATTACTTTTTCCTTTGTTTTGGGTAAGATTGTATATTGGGGAAATAAATGAACTTGATGTTTAGCCGAATAACAAAGTTAAGTTAACATGCCAAATGCCACAGCGCGACGTGATGCCATTACCATCTAGACTTGTCACTAACATTTATTCTCCAGCACTGGAACAAACATTAGCAAAAAAATAAGCCATAGAAAGTGGTCGTTAAAAACGTTCGAAAAAAAAGCGAAGTAGGATGTCTTGCCTATATTGTGTTCCCAAAAAAAGGAGTTATCTAATTCTCGTAAAATAAGGTACGGTTAAGGTTACGGAGAGGTTGATTGAATTGACGCACAACACACTTTGGCTTTTAAGGCATAAAATATTGGTTCCACCATAAATATACAAGTTATGTGTGTTGACGGACGTTGTCACGCTCGCGTGCTACTTTCATGCATAACAAAATTATCTATCTTTTGTTATGACAGGTTATATTAAGGGATAAAAGGTTTATACGCCTATATTTTGCAGCATAAGTGCGGTATATGATGGCGTATTTTGGATGTAGGTATGACACTAATGTGAGTCATTTTAGATTGCACTGACTTAGATTATAAAGAATGGGAGTTGAAACTTATATGTGTCAAAGCTGCGTCAAGCGGTTTTATCGGATTTTTATTATATTATTTCACGAGTTAGGATAACACAGAAAATACTCTTAAAAATAACTAGATTTTATGTTCTCAGTTCGAAAATAACTATCTAAATTATCCATTAGGTACTAAAAGTTTGTTAAGAAGTCGAACTTAGTGTTATAAATAAATCTGAACTTTGCCCACCAACGTCAAAACAATAGTGCACGGAGACGAGTCGAGGTGTTCATTATTGTCGATAAAAACAACTTTTCTTAGTGAAAAATCACGTCAAAGGCGATACTTTGTGTTGAATACTTTTCACTCGTTTGTTTTTTTTTATCGATTAAACACGAATCGGACAAAGATCTTTAAATTGATAGGGATGTTTAACAATATCTCGAAAATGAGTTGTATTTTGGTAGGTATTAAGTAGAAGTTTTTCTTATACCTACTCGCTGTTTTATTTTTTAAAGGTTAATTTTAAAATATTTCGCAATTAAGGATATGTCAACTTTCGACTCATTTTGAGTTCTAAAAAAGCAGCCTCCCCACCAAGCAACGAGAAACCCACATTTTAAATTAGTTAATTAATTTTCTGATTCAATAAAATTAGGTGCTACTTCATCAAAGGTCAAATTATATAACGTTGATTATTTCAATAGAAACACTAAATCACTTTAGAACTATAATCAAACTGAAATAGTGTGCTAATGATGTTGCGTTTCAAATAACCCGCGGTTTTTTGTAACATGAATACAATCTAATTTAACACCTTCAACCTTTGTAATAAGAATTATAATCGACCCCAAAAGAGAACACATTCTTATTCATTTTAATTTCAGTTAATAATAGCAAAGATTGCAATTTAAAAATCCGAAAATGACAAGTCAAACAAAAAATATATTCAGATCGTACCGTGACAGATTTATTCGAAGTTGAAAACGATTATTAATCCAAGAGAATCCCAAAACAAATAAATGAAAGAAAAACAAACATTCATTGTATATATGACTTACACTCAAAGGAAATTAATCAACAGAGTTCGATGGGTCTGGGGCTATCAGTTCTTACAGTAAGATTGTTGCAGTTGTGGAAGGGAGAGACCGCTATTAAAGTTGTATAGCGCTCTCTCTCTTTCTCAACCACAATTAAATTACTTAGATATTCGGTGCGGCCTCAGGTTCAATATTGATAATAATACTGGCGATCATATTTCATGATCACTTGATTGATTTACAACGGTCGAGATGCTTGCTTTCCAATCGGATTTATTGTTTGCGGTCGCAGGTAAATATTTGGCGCGGAAGTAAAGTGGCTGGAAGTGATTCCGAAAACTGGTTGGACAGTTATTTTGTTTGCTTCACATTTCATTTATAAAAAGGTATAAAATATTCAGGTTTCTGTTTTCTTTTGAAAAATAAAGAAAATGTGTTATGCGAACCTTGGATTTTTTTTAGTTTTTATATGTTATTAAGATAAAGTGTTTTTTTTAAGATATAAAAGTATATAACGAAACGAAAGAAAATTCTAAACAACTCAGACTTCAAAATCAATTAAAAACTTCGCAGCAACAGGCGAAAATCAAAATATACCATTAAGTACTAGAGTTGTATTTATGCTCAATACTGTTTAACTAGAAAATACATAAATAACTAATGATGGAACAACTGTTCGTCATTAAATTGAAGCTTCCTATTGGCTCAATAGTTAAGCAATCATACTGAGCTCTCTTATTTGTAATTAATGTACTTTATAATAGAGAATAAATTAATATACAATGTTGAGAAATACATTGCAGACAAGATTTGTGTGACTATTCATAAATTAAAATCACGGAAATCAATCAATGAATCTATGAACATCTTTGTGAAAGGTTAGCTTGAGCTTTAGTGACATTATTAATAACTACCAATATAATTTTACAATGGGTAATATTAATATTTTTATATTAATTATATTTTTTTATAAATTATCCATGTGACATGATGACATGTGATGTACTTCCTCAGACCTCTAACAACCAACTTTGTGTGACATACACTGTCTAAATATAAGGAACTCCCAATGTTGCCTTCTTTAGTACTTTACATAGTACTCAAACTTTTGTTTTCTCGATTTACTGTATTTAATGGTTTTTTTTTATCACGCCCATTTAAATGAATCGCGCATTACTAACAAAAACTTACTATCAAAATAATTAATTTAAATTAATTATTTTGATATGATTCATAGCTTACAATATAAAAAAGAAACCGCTGTCAGGTCAATTTGTTAAAATAATTGTTTTTCCCAATTTAAAACTTCGAAATATTTAACTTCACATTAGCCATTTAACCTTAGATTAGAGGATTTGATTAACTTTATAGTTTCTTTAAAATAAGTTAAAAAATTGTGACTCTTTATCTTCTCATTGCGTGAGACAGCTACCAATATATTATTCAAGTCGAGACGGCTACAAAAAAAGGTTTGGCACTTCAAGCAGGTTTGTTTTTTTCTACACAATTAATCAGATTTAAACACGACCGTGTATTTGTATATCTAAACATTCAAATTAATCATTCGAAAATATCAACCGCATTTGATTGATACGTTTTGATAAATTTAATTAAGTAGCCGAATATTTTTAAATTTAACAAAATAAGGAAATTTTATTATTAGTAGGAAAAAGGAATAAATAATTTAATAGTTGTGTAAACATATCAATCAAGTGTATTTAATGTACTGAAGACGCTTTAGAACTATTAAAGTTGACAGTAATTTAAAGGAGAGTGCTGCCCGTTAATTTCCTCGGACTACTTCGCTACGATTTTGTTTTAAAACAACCATTATAATTCGTGAACATTATTCTCTAAAGTCAATTACAAACAACCATAACATGAGGACTTCCTCTTGTAAATTACGTAGACAGGAATTTATTTGCGAGTCAAAAGTACTATTTCTGTCACAGAATACGAACTAACAGATAAATTTATCTCGTATGGCTGTAAAATTTGAGCATATTCGTGAAAATAAAGACAGGTTTAGTTAAAAATTTGAAACATGCAGCACTCAAACCAATAGGTATTTTGGTGACGTGTTTTCAAACTAAAACATAGTTTTTTTTAAGCAAACATTTTTCAAAGTATTCTCTCTTAAATCAACATTTATTGGCAGGGTCTTAAAAACGTATTTTTAAAATCTATTTGGAAAGCGTATCTAGAAAATACTCCACAATTATTCATTGATAAGCGATTACTATTAAAATGATTTCGATCGTTCGGAAGTGTACTTACATCTATCAATTTGTTCGGTTGCTTCTGGTCAACAGGTCAAGCATTGATAAAATATGGTTTGTTAAGTGGCCATTCTTTTATAACGGTCGCATCGGGTGGGAAATACACTTTTAGTAACTACAATGGATTGTTTGAAAGTTATTGTTTAATGACTCATAATTCGGTTACATTTAATTTTACAAAGTTATTATTTACTACCGGTTTGAAGATACCCTGAAAATTACAGACCTTATCGGGAACTGCCAAGAATTGAGTTACAAAAATCCTACCGATATAATACTGAGATAGTCACATATGAAATGAAATTTAATTAAGCAAATGCGTATCGTTATCTTTTTTTATTTGTTTTATTGAAAGAGTTACCAATTGCAGCAAACTAACTACTGTTATAGCTAGTGCACCAAATCATAAATTTTAGTGAATAGAGGTATCGACAAAAATCCAATTATAATGTGAAACCCTGCGGCCCGGCTCCCCGGTAGACAAA
The DNA here is from genome assembly GCF_003590095.1 of Trichoplusia ni. NCBI lineage: Eukaryota > Metazoa > Arthropoda > Insecta > Lepidoptera > Noctuidae > Trichoplusia > Trichoplusia ni. The sequence goes on from NC_039491.1 coordinate 5,749,506, forward strand.
GAGCGCAAGACAAACTAATCTAACTTATGAACTTCACTAAATTGTTACTGTCCACACTTGTCACCGCTAAGGGACACCGCACCGATCGAAGACTGAGCTTCGCAAGGCCAGAACAATGTACAAGGGGTTAGTGATGCTTGTGACTTTTGCGGTTTTCTTTTTGTTATTCTGGTGCATTTTATAAAAAAATGAATACTGCAAGTTACAGTTTATAATATTTATTGTAAAACTTAAGAGCAGAGTATTTCTTTACCTAAACAGTTGGTTTTTTGGTTACAATCCAAAAATCAAACTTATCCACAAAAATGACCCCAGATTTTGTTCGGACACAATATGAAATGACTTTTTCCTGTCATTTAATAAAGCCGTCGTCGAACATTCATCCATCAGAGCGAGTCATCTGTGCGACGTTGACGTTCCTCCATTATTTATTTGGCAACGATCATCATCATTATAGTGGATTAATCTTTGAAAATGTATAAAGGTAGAGACGAGTAGCGGATTAGAGAACACTCGAGAATGCTAGATAATTTACTGTTTCTAAGTACAATCCAATGATACGTCGAATAATAACCATTACTGTCTGAACATTCGTAGATGCTTTATGAAGCTGAACGAATAGTAAATGAGGAATAGATCTTTGCAGAGCTTTTGAAAATAATACTGGTGTTCCTTAGAATTATTCTAGTGATATTGGATAAAATTTTACTTAAAGCTATTAAAAAAATAGTACAGTCACTCAGTTACCAGACAAACAGTTGGCAGAGTACTTTCTATTCACCGTTACCTAACAAAATAATGTTTCTGGGAGCTAAAACTAATCTGTCCACATACAATTTTCATTCCCAGTACAACTAATAGTCGGAGGAGGAGCTCGTGGCTAAGCTATAACTGCGTAAGTGATTCGATCACAGGTTAAGCTATGCTTGACGCGGTTGGTCCGTAGATGGGTGACCATCTTTGTCATAACGAGTTCCTCCGTGTTTCGGAAGGCACGTTAAATTGTGGGTCCCGGCTGTTATTCCTACATCTTTGACAGTCGTTACAGGTAGTCAGAAGCTTGAAAAAGTCTGACAGCCAGTCTAACCAAGGGGTATCGTGTTGCCCAGGTAACTGGGTTGAGAAGGTCAGATAGGCAGTCGCTCCTTGTAAAACACTGGTACTTAGCTGAAACCGGTTGGACTGGTAGCCGACCCCAACATAGTTGGGAAAAGGCTACGCCAATGATGATACAACTAATAGTCGGAGATGAAAAAATCTAGTTTAGTAATTCTATCATGATTAGTATGAGGTTCTATTGTCCACATCCGGTGTTTACCGCGGTTACCTCTCCCTTGCGCCCACAGAAGTGGCTGCGTCCAATTACATCGAAACGCGTTGTTCCCAACCATAATTTGTCCGAGATCACAGTAATTTGGTATTTTGTAATATTCCATTATAAAGCATCCAAGATCCGCGTGACTTTAGTGACTTATAAATTGTAGAGCCAAATTGATGGCCGGCAAAAACTGCACTGTTGGTATTCCGGTACATTTTAGATGCATGGGAAACGGTTTTGTGCTGAATATCGTAAATACGGTATAAGGTAATTAAGTTTTGTTAATTGGATATGGTAGGACATAAATTGCCGTATTTGCTCACTACGAGCAATTAGATTTAATACTAAATTGTTCTGGGCCCATCGATTATGTATTAGCATTTTGATATTAATGTCTCTATCCTTTCTTAGCAAGCTGATAATACTCCAATATTGAATGTTTGTGAATTTATTGAATCTATAATATTACAATGTCTTACTACATTCGCTTTAAGTATTCGACTGTTTCTCGACTGAATTATTTCATGCTACTTCAAAATGTTTTCTAACTCGTTTTTGTAACGGTTGGATTACTGTTTGTGTCAGTGAATACCAACATTTCAAAGTCCAAAACACTCTGCACTCCCAACTATTTCGAAAGTTACCCTACAAAGGGTATAAATGATTAAAGTGCACACATGTATAGGTACATCATTGTATGTCAGAGGGCACGTCATAATCCACCCAAGCACGAAGATTAACATTTAAACAAGTTTTATGTAAATCATACTGGATGAAACCAGTTTCATTTTTGTGATCGCTCGCTTGGAAATACTTGCTTTCTTTGAAATTGCATCACCCTTTAGATTAGTTTCTAGGTACTGAGTATTCTTAATTTCATCTAGACAGTAGAAAGTATTTACATAAAATACAAATCTCCTTTTAAGTTTACTTTTAATTATTTAATTTACAGAATATTTGAATATTGAAGGTGTAAATAACAGTAGTAAAAATCACCAGATTCGAATTTAGATAAGACCGTATCCTCCTAAAAATTAGAATTGAATTGATATTCATGAAGCAACCAATCACAGCGCCTCAAAACGACCTCACTAGAAATTTACCAATCAACTGATGTAGACGCAAAATCTGAGTTAAGAAGTTAAATATTCAAATACCTAAATTTACTTGGCAACCATTAAGCGACCTTGAAACGTCCGGAAAGTGCCTTTCGGTCTAATAAATTAGCGGCTAACCACGGTCTGAGTGACGTATAGATCTCCATTGAGGGGTTAAGCCGTAATTTAAGTAAATGCTGGTTGAAACTATAATTGTTTGTGTAATATCAGCTCTGTTTACTTTCAATTCGAGCCTCGTACGTAAACATAAGCATATGACTGGCTAACTAAAGATACACAAGTACATGCGTCCATATCAGGTTCTTAGTTCAATAAACCTTAGAAAATAAATCTCATCTTATTTCTTAATTAATGTAATAAGTATTTTATATAACTCGGATGCCGAGCAACGCCGCGGTCATTGCTAGTTGTAAACAAATTATACTTTCATCGGTATTCTCTAATGAAATAGCTTTGTCTATAGGGCCCTATAAGTTTTACAGCGTTCAATATTAAAGGTATTTCAACCAATTAGCAAGCTATGCAGTAACCACCCCTTCGATGTAACCCCGCCTTTTTCTTTGTTCAGTTTGAGAACTAAATAATGAACGACAACTATTGTTTTACCCTATCGTAATATAAGCCGTGATCATAAACTTATGGCTGCAAAAACCATTATTGGCCCGACAAAGGTCCTACACTTATTTGCAGGCATGCACATTATTAGGGTGTTTGCACGGTTCAGTTGTCATGTATTGGCTTGATAATTTGAAATCATAATGCATGTGTATTGTACTTCTCAGGTAACATGCTGCCGTTTCGGACACCTGAAAAGACAGTCAAATTAAAACATGCCTGTTCACATTTTTTATTCATTAAAAATCTTGTAATTTATATTTTAATTTAATTTTTTTTTGCTATGCACACTGAGCATCAATTAAAGTAAAAATTAAATAAAAATCCATCACAGAAGAAAGGGTTGGTTTTGGTAGACAAGGACATGTTACCAAATATGGATATACCAATTTAAATGATAAGTATCAAGGAGATTTCACTCTTTCATTTCCGCTTTTGAGCAAAGCTATAGCTAAGCACGTACGCGGAAAACATCATCCGTTTACAGCCGTGTAAAAACTTCACGGCACATGGAATAGAAAACGCCATTTCCAGCGCATCCGTAATTTACTATCGGAGCTATCGTATCCGTCGACTGACTGATTCGATTCCGCCGCGAGCTCTCCTTGGTGTGGAAATAACATGTCACTCAAATACAAACGATAATAAATTCAATTTTCTCTCACCCGAGCCGTCAAAATGACGGCCGGACAGGATTAAACCGCGTCCCATTCGCCTTTTGTTCGCCACAATTTCTCCCTACGCTGTTTTTTGACCATTTGTATCTTTTTTCAAACGTCCCTAGACTTCAGACAGATGAAAAACCTCTTTGGAGCTCTTTGCGGATAAAAAATAAACTTAATGCTAATGAAAGAATAATAAAATTGTCTGCGCGTTAAATCAAAGTGGTCTTTGATTTTATATGACTTTTTGTTAGCCGATGATTAAACGTTAAAGCTGCTTGCAATTTATATTTATAACAGTTAAATCTCTTCATAAAGTGAAGTGGTTTTTAATGTTTAATTAACATTCTTGAATGTAGTTCTAAGAATTCTGCGTTCTGTTATTTATAAATTGCAGAAGTTTATAATAATCTAATTATATGTAGGTATACAGCAGGACGCTCCAAGATTTTTTTAAAGTTTAAAACATAAATAACGCAAAATATTAGTTAGATGAATATAGCATACCTGATGGATGAGATAACTCAAGAGAACGCGAAGAACCAAAACGTTTCTCTAAGAAGAAATAAAAAAATATTTTGTGACCACATTAGTTAATTTCGTAAGCTAACTTCCTTAATACACAAACATTGTTGCAGAACTTTATTCACAATAAGAGGCAAACCAGTCGTTCTTGGAATTCATGATCGTGTTACCTCGCACTGCCGCCAATTAAACCACGTTCTACCCTCCTTTTATTTTTATTGCACACACGATACGCGGATTGAGTCGGCACTAACTTACGCCGTCTGATAGGTATTTTAAGAGAATTCTTTAAAGCCACAATTACTATTTAAAGCTACTTGAGAATTTAAATGGCTGATATCGTTATTAAGATTGTCATGATTTGGGTTTTAATGCTCATTCGATAGATTACATTTGAATTTAATAAAATATGTGTTCTTACAAACCAGCTTCACCGTATTTTTGATACTGTTATTATAATCAGGTAATTAGAGCTATATTTAAAATTTGACTTTGTACTAATATTGATTCCATAAACGAATCCTATCATTTTACTGTCTCAAAATATTTGATTTGGTACGTGGCGCTCCGGAGATTACAAAACACGTTTTAAATCTTTTACGAAACATTCAATTCCCGAACCCACGTCTATGAAGATTTAATTTCAAAAATCGAATAATCCGAATCGACTTCGTGTACGTTCGGTACCACACGAATATCGGATTCCATAATAGCGTTCCGCAGAGAAAATGTTTTATTGGCCTTGTCGCCTCTCTGGGCAGCAATAAAGGCCAAGACTATCGCGGCTGTATAAAACGCACCTTTATTATTTCTTTGTTTTGCATTGGATTGTTCGACTTAGCGTTTGCCGTATCGACAATCGGATTATGAACGCGACCACAGTCGCAACGTCGAGTCGAGCCGCCATTTTCATATCGTTCAATACAAAGCTATGCATTTGAAGTCCACAGTAAATTGCAGTGAATATTACACAGTCAATTTATTTATCAGTTACTCGAAGATAGTGCGAAATATTAGTATTGTACAACAAAATAGTGTTGTCTTATATCTTATGGTGTTAAAGCAGAATATTTTATTCTGAGTCATTGTTTTCGAACAAATGTTTGCGATTAAAAATACAATGACGTTTGTTTTTCACTTCGCATCGCACGAGCTTCAGTATCCCTATTAATTATCCGCGATAAAGTTACATGCAACAAATCGATTAACTGTTTTTGTCAAAGGTAACGGTACCTACCCAATCCTGTTCCAATAACAAAATTAAGGTTGAAAAAAATGCGTGCTCCATTCACTGAATCGGCAATTTGCATGCGTAACATCAAGCCGTAACAGCCTCGCTCCGGTCCGAATTATCCAGAATAAGGTGCAATAAAAGGTTTTTTTTTCATCAGGTATTCAGGCCCGATTTAGCTAAGTTAGTATTTGGATATTACAGTAATACCTGAACCAGGTTGTAGGAGGCCATTTTTAGTACGTTTCATGTATTTGAACTATTCTAAGATTTTTATATTCTCTAATAAAAATACCGCGTAAATAAATATTGTTTTGGTCGAATAAAACTATCATTACAAAATTCTAAAATTAATGTAAAAATATTATGACTAGTCAACCAATACGATGTATCTATTTCTTGTCTTTGATAGGTATATTATTTTAGGAGATAAAAATAAATGGTCAAAACACGATATCCATTATTTTAAGTGGTCACAGTACATGGTAATAGAATTTTAATAACTCCTACTTATATCAAGCGGCGTCGTTTCAAGTTTAATCGCGAGTGGCAGTCGCCGCTAACCATTCTAAGTCAGCATGATACGTTGACAATTCAATACCTTGCATTAAGATAAGGCTTATTACAAAATATCACATGACGTCTTGAGCGACGCGCCACATAAAATTCTTTGTGGGGGTCCGTAAATAGTACCTTTAAACAAACATAATGTTTGTACCTTCAATTTGAAATCCCGATTTAAAGAGTTTTGCGTAGAAAATACTGTACATAAAAAGTCTTTAAGAGATGAGGTAAAACTAACAGGATTAAATAAATAAAACGAATGTGTCAGCTTTGTTTATGCTAATAACTGATAAAGATATTAAATAAATAAGTTAAAAAAGTACCTTTAAAACTTTTGTAAACACTTAAGTTTTTTGTCCTATCATACCATATGTCACAAATTCATATAAAACCATCTGGAGATCTATAGGCCATTTTTCGGCATTAAGATCTATTTAGATAAGTTAATTCAACTAATACCTACTTCTAATTTTACGTACGGTACTTTTAAGTTACTATTATTACTCCAATACTTTTCGTACACGTGCAGTAGTTTATCAGTCAAGATAACATGTGGGTGTCTTTCTAGACAGCCATGCATGACTAATGTATTTGGTCATGTCTTTCTAGCAAGGTAGTGGCATACTTGAAACTTTATAAGTAATTTTATATAAATAAATGAGAGAAATAAATATATAACATCAAAAAGGCACAGTTTTTGAATATTTGACCTGACGTCTCAAAAATCTGTTCATATTAATGATGTTCACATTGATGCGTTAAATACTCATAGGCATGAGTCAAACATACAAAGCATGACAAAAGTGTTGAGCCCTCATTCGGGGAGTAAACCCCAAAGGTACGGACCAAAGGAATAAAAACCTGTTACGTATCACGCAACAGATCGCGTTCTTTGTGTGCGTGCCTTTATAAAAGTTTGTCCGATACTTCTGTCCGACGCGAGCTTTATCATACTCTACTTAAGTTCTGAGTGTCATTTGTATGTATCGTTCATACCGAGTTTTTTATTTTGAACGAATTAACATAAGTACTTTAATGTGTTTGAAATTGTTTAGCTGGTTAATGGATGGTAGTGGTTTGTAACAGTTATATTAAAAGTGCTTATTCGTTATATTATATTTGCTGTCATGAATATGGTACTTGGTTTTTTCCTAAGATTAACTTATCTTTACCAATTATTGTCAAGTTTCAATCGGAATGATTGATAAAGTAGAGGAAAACTTTCATATCATCATCATCATCTCAGCCTATCGCCGTCCACTGCTGAACGTAGGCCTCCCCCAAAGAGCGCCAACCATTCCGGTCCTGGGCAGCCCACATCTATCCGCAAAACTTTCATATAGCAACATAAATTGATTTCAGACGATAAGTTCAATAAAACTGACCCCGAACTCGTGTCCTTGACCTGATTTTTCCTGTCAGACGAAAGCAAAGAATATTACGTTAACTGATGCGTAGCTTACATGTTACTTAAGGGAATAAGAGTTTTCTGGTTTTATGTGTCAATATGAATTGTTTATTTTTTATGTAACAAATACATTTCTTGTAAGAAAGACTAGATTTAATATTTTCTTTTAATCACAAGACAGAGGTTTAAATGCCGTTCTAAAAAAATGAAATCCGCTATTTACTAATCCAAATAAAACAAAATTGTGTTCTAATTCCAAAATTTAAATTTTCTTCTAACCTTTTTTGTATTTTTGTTTCAGGTAAGCATTACGTCATAAAACGGACCTGAGCAGTCTCAATGAATATTGTACGGCCTACAGTTCAAGCCTCGAACTTGTATTCCCTTTGATGCCTCACTCTAAATGCGTGTAAGTACACACGATGATGCACAGTCACTGGATGTGTTACGATATAATTATCGCGTGCATTTACTTCAATGGAACTTAATATAGAGTGTGGTAAAAGGAAGCATTGCTTGGACTAATGCAGTATCCTGAATTAAAACCTACGTATATGGTAGGTAGGTTTTTGAGCCTTACTTAAATTAAATTACCTAAAACTTGCTGACTTAAGGTAAATTTTTGACTATCTTTGGTGATTGAATTTTGTTACGTAAAAGTTTGATTTTACTCTCGAATGTAGTAACAAAAAAAAAACCTTTTTGTTAGGAATTTATTATGACGGGCAGCTAAAAGTGGATTGGCGGAGTGGGCTTGTGTGCCACTAGTTACCTATGTATATATTAAAAAAACGTTTGTAACTCCGTACAAAAATAACGAACTAGAATATTCAAATAATTTCGATGCACTTTAAAAAATCGATACCGAAAAAGAATCTAACTGGAAGTAAAATATCAAAATACAATAATATTAAAATAGAAATTTGAATAAATCTATTCAGGAAATTGATTATAAACGTTTCCATCGCTAGTATATCCATGTTCTATGATTATAAACTCGAGGGAATGTCCTTTGAAGTCCACCGCTAGACCGGTGGTCCACAATTACACTCTCTTCTTATTGTTTCTTCACATCTCGGCTTCCGTTCATTCGCATTGTCCATTAAAGGATCACAGGCTAATGGTTCACAGTTTGTCGAACGATGTTTTGTTTTATCGCTCCATATACTTTGTTTTTTAAATGATTATGAGGTGATGTATTGAAGTGAGGTGAACTTTGATGTTTATGCCTGTTTGATAATTTTATTACGATCTTTGCTAGCTTTAACGTGAAACTATATGTAACGCGTTACGAAATATTTTAAAATGTTGTTTGGAAAAGTGTTATTAATATTAATTTATCGGACGTATATCTGTCAATTTGCCTCGCTTATTATCGCCACTGTAAATTTTTCTCTATCAAAAAGTTCAATCATGCTATCGTAAAATCATAATAGATTAATACGTATTCTATTTTCGTAGTTACTTATTGCCTTTAAGAGGATTTCGTAGCAGTGAGACGTTTACAAGAGCCCTAACAATGTTATTCTTCTCCTTGACAAGCTGTGGCGGGAAGCCGCGCGATCAATCATCGAATAGTGCGGTACCCGGTACGTTTGAGCGTCGGCGACGTGCCAACTGTCGATCCACTCGATCCGGACCGTATCGATAGGAATCGGAACTGATGTTCGTGTCGTTTTTTGTAGTGTTTTGTTTGTAATTATGCTATGGAGCTAATATTATTGATATGAATATTTTAGTTACGTTTTTTATTTCATAATGTTATACGCTTTGCCGTTTATATGGAAACGTTTTAATGTAATTATAAACCCAGACAAGACCGAGATTGATAAAGCACGATAAAAATAAAATGAATAAGATCTAAAAAAACAACATTTTAATTTTCGAAATATCCTATTCTCTTCACAGAAAAGGTGACAAACTATCGAACTAACTAAAAGGGATGTCACCTACAGACATCACTATATTTGAGCCCCTTTCCAAGAGGATTTAATCGGGATAATACATGTGTCGCATCTTATTACCAATCTGAGATTGTTGCAGGAGCAAACAAGCTTTAGGCCCTCTATATTGCGAGTCAACATGATATCACTTACGGAACCTTTCCTCGCAAAGTGTATTTGTATTGATGAATTCTTTTTCATCTTTTAGTGTATCCACTTACAAAGAGCGGATTACTCTATTCACATTACCTTATTATCGATTTCCGTGAATCGGAGGGTTTTCGGATTATATCGACAACATAATCGACATCCCTAATTCGGGGTAATTAGTTATTAACTTGGAAATAGAAGTTCGCACCGATTCATATTAAAGTGTTAACGATGGTCGAAAGAGCTCCTAATAAATTTATAATTCGAAGTAATCGTAAACGCGTACAATCTGAATCGCTGTTAAATAAAACATATTTGATTTTACAGCTTTCTAGTGACAAACGCAATAAATTTCATACTGGGAACTCGTAAAAAGTGTATCGTATATAGATGTCAGCGCTCCGTCGACTTAATGCGACGTTGAATTAGTTCCTCTTAACTTTTTAATAAACAAACTCAAATGACATAATAGTTAGGTTACGATACTACACGTGATTACTATTAAAGTGGCTGTGAGACCCAGCCATAAAACGTTTCGTGTATTAGAATACGTTATGTCTCTCGAATAGAGTTTTTATTAATAGTTTAACTATTTATGGTTTAATTATGTCAACCTGTTGAGATGAAACGAAATGATTAGTTGTGCGTTATTAAAAGTAGTATTTATGACAATGAAACTTGTTTCTGGGCTTGGCTTGGTAAATAAATTAAAACATGTTTTTTTTCGTGTCGAAGAAAGTTGTTATGCTCTTATATCAGATTCAACTAGGAGAGTCAAAGAGTAACTGCAATTTTCACATCTAAATTTATACCACGGATAATTCTTGTTATAATAATTTTATCTAAATAAGCACCTTTAATTAAATACAGTGAACAACCAACAAAATCGACGTAATTTAGTCTTCGCTACGACAATTTGTCAGTTAAAATCCGTCATAATTAATAATGTTATCGTGTTACTCAATTAATGCTGAGATATTTATAACCCTTCTGTATTTATAATATTTATGGGTAACGAGGCAAATTGATGGCAACAAGGGACACTTCGTCTTTAAAGTGATTGGTTACCGGCGATAGTTGATATTTGATATTAAATTAGATAGAATACACAAGTAATAGTTCATGAAGGTTTACGACAAGTATTTATTTATTTTTATCGATGTAACCAGCATGTATTACGAAATTCGGTTGTTTTTGAGGGAAATAGAAAAACAAATGCGAGTGAAGAAATAAAAAAATAATTTGCAAAAATGATTGGTCACCCACAAAATTGACGACCGTACCGAACGCAGTTTCTGTTATTAGGTATAGTCTCAGTTGGAAAACATAACCTGCAAACATTTTCTTTATCCTTACTATTACGGTTCATGAGTTACCAATTGGTAACAAACGGACGGACGATCGAAAGATAGTGGAGTCTTAGAAATAGGATTCTGTTTACATTGAACGTCGCTAGTCTCTAGTTTATCCCAATTAGTTGGAGTGTTTGTATTAAGAAAATTCAAAGTTATTGAATTTCGAGCTATGCGGTGAATGTTAATAGGCCAGCCTATCCATCAATAGAAAATACCTACGCCTTTTCAAGTATTCCTGAAAGGGTAGGCATCCCACTGATATTTTAATTGAATAAAAGGAATGGAACTTAATCTGATAATCTGAATCCAAGTGTCGGTAGAGGTAGCCTTGAGAATAATTGAATTTAATTAGAACAAAGTACTTACCTGTATAGTAACAGTCATATTTCTTCTAAGACTTCTTACTATCCCGCCATAGAACTCTTTCACAATATTTTGAAAGTTAATTGAAAAGAAATAGGGTCGATTATCACTTAAACATTTTTACAAGGAAGATTTACAAACGTATTCGTCCGTATAATTGTAGTTATACGTGTAAAGAATTTCTTAATTGATATAATAAATTAAATGGCTCGGTAAAGTCTTTCGGCTCTTTTGTGATAACGTTTTAAGATTATGAGATTTATTAGAACACGGAAACTGTGTACTAATTGGCGTTTTATGGGAGTATGAGCGTGTTTGTCTTTTCTTTACAATGTTATGAACATATTAAAAGCTTTAAAAATTCAGCGGTTCCCATAACTTACTCACATATAAGTGCTATTAAATATTGATCGAGGTTTTACAGACCATTGTTTATGTGCGTTCGTTTATATGGCAAATAAAATATAAATATTTATAATTTATTTTAATAAAACTTTCAAATCAAGGAATAGTTTTGTTCAAATTAAAGAGAAGTTAAATTTATAGTTTTTCGCAGTGAATTGTATTTGTTATTTAATCAAAAAATTGAACATTTTACTTTACTGCTTCATACAATTGGTAATTTGTTTTTGATTGCTATTGCTTTAATATAATATTAAACGCTTACAATACTTGCTACTCTGCAATGTTCAGGTTTTTATTTTTTTAACAAATAATGCATAATTCTTCGGCCGTTTCACCGCAAATCATGTATTCCTTTATTGTGCATCAATTCCCATTGACAAGGGAAGTAATTATGGCCTCATTAAAGTGACCATGGGAACGTAGTCTATTTCTATTTATTCCTATGTATAACAGACATTTCTGCAGTACAATTGTACCTGTTAAATGTTTGTTAATTACCTTTTGGGTGTTGCGGTTTTGAACAGAAATTAATCATCATTATACTACAATCATGTCGGTCAAACAAATTCAATAAATTCTATTTGTATTTTCATACATTCGGATACATTTCCCTTGTTTGTACATTTCGTAATGTATTGTTATACCAAGTCAAACATTGATAAGCGTCCATTAAATGCACTTGCTAGTTAAATGTACATATAAAGTGTATTTTAACTGCTTTGCAGCGGATATTAGCCACTAAACGTTCCCGTGGGACTCTACTTGTGATTACACCGCTTCAGTTCACTAAAGTGGCTTTTGTTTAAAGTTTTATAATTTATGACACTTTTGGTAGGTGACATGGTGGCTGTGTTGAGTAAATTACTTAAGTGTGACGATGAAAGACGACTTACTGGGAAGTTTCGTCTAGCACCTTGGAACTACTACCTTAATGTGGTATGACTGCTTTGTTTCTAAACAAAAATTTTGCAATTAATACGTTGTACGTTGTTGTACGTCAATAAAGAAATATATTATGACAAAAGTCAACACAAATTAAATAGCCTGTAAATTGGTGTTTTCAAACAAAAAAGTAATTTAAACTTGACCAGTGTTTGTTTAGAGGGTGATTGGGTATCATGTCGTAATTACCATAATGGTCAACGCAGCCCAATTCCTTTGAGCCCCTTCCTGTATTTACAAGAATGTAAATAATTGCAGAACGGAATAATAATGATATTAACTCAAATTGTTACCCAAATACTTATTATTTTAATAATTTTACAGATTATGTATTAATTTTAACACCGAAAAGGTTGTTTTTGAGTGCAGCAATTTTATAATGACATGAATAAACATGAACCTTGTATAATTAATTGCCAAATTTGCCACATTTTACATAAAACAAGCCCACAATTTATTAAATGACTGATGATGTGGGGATTGAAAATGTTACTTTATTTTTACAGTGACAAAATTGTCTCTACATTGTAGGAGTATTTAACTTAAGCTTAGTCAGTGTAATGTGCTTATGAGTATAATACACTCCTAAACGGAAGCTCGACTACCGCTACATTTAAGTCCGAAACAAAATTAGAATAGTCCACTGGGCATTCCGACAACGAAATACTAAGCTGCATTACAATTTTCATCGCTCGAACAATCACACACGGCTTTGATTTACGTAGGTACGGACTTATCTCAGATGAAAAGCCGACTTCTCTAAGATAAAAGGAATAAATCACATGTCAGACGACCGACTTACGCTGCACGAATCCTGAATCTCGTCGGGAAATACCTTCTCCCTCAAAGATAATCTATAACTTTGTTTTGTTGGCTATATTACTATCAATTTATAGTTTCATATTGGACCGCCGTTTTCGAGGTTCAACTGTTTGTTTTATTCATGTGTTTTTATAGTACATCTTTCTCAACGTTTGACAGCGCTTTCTATACAGAAATGAGGTAAACATTTTAGTTTGTGGGCGTAGGATTTCGAATAAAGTATTGATTAAACGTCACGCATAGCGTTAACGTGTCCAATTCAAGAACGGTTTGGAAGTCAGGATGTATAATGAAGTTGTCATTGCGTTCGGAAGTATATAAGTGAGGGGCGGTAGGCCAGCGGGTCATTAGTGGCCCAACACTCAGGAGCGATAAGATAAGCCAAGTTCGGCCCCTTTACGCCTTATCGTCACGTCAAAATATTTTATGTGCCTGCGATTAGTAGCCCAACAAAAAACTGTAGAAGCAATTATTATAATTGTTTGGCTGTGGGAAGCCGGTCTTAAGGATTGTGGCTCTGACTATATAAGGTAAAACTGCTCTTGAATGGATTCTTATTTGATCCCATACTTAGTATCCAGTTTTTGTCGAGTACAAAAAATGTTGAGAAAATATGGTAAAATAACAGTCTCATACATAAATAAATATACCAATACTTCAAGTGACAAAGCTTAACGTGTTTTTGATATTACTTGTTTTTGGACCGCTTAAGATAAAAACGTTTCTTTAATACTGAGTTTTCAGCTCGTCGTATTCAGTTCCCAATAAGTGGTATCACTAAAATTGAGTATCGCGTGTTACGAATAAAAATCTATGATGACTATGTCGTAAAAAGATTTTTGGTACGCCTGGAACTTATGAATAAGTCATAGAGATTTCAGTCATAACCGTTGCCTCCTTCGCGAAGTAACCTCGCCTGTTCACTTGGACGTAAAATGTTGAGCAACGTTTTTAACCCTCTCAACACGCAAAGAAAGTAATACTCGTAATGTAGGTATAATGCCTTTTCTATTTTCAAGCTGAGCTTGTTATACATTCAATTTAGGATATAAGTACTCCTTTTCGTGAGCTCTTTACTTATTTTGTGAGGAAAAAAATCTAGTTGAAGATATGATAATGTTGGTCTTTCTCCTTGAACATCAAATGGAACTACCGGACGGGTATTAATGGTACTTTGGCTGTTGCAGTCATTAAGATACTCTTGAACAGAGTTCGGATCATTACTTTTGACTTGCTTAAGTTAAACCGATCAGAATAAAAATACGTTTAGACTGGCTTCAAATTGTACAAAGTGTTATGTTTATTTTTGTTGGAGCGGCGAGTCTAGTTTTAATATAAACTCGTTAAGGAGCTGGTATTATTTATATCAATTAAGAGCAAAATAAAATTTTGAAATAATTGTAGTATATTTAATTTATTCTCCAAATGCAATTAAAATTGTATTTCGATGCAAAATATTAATTAATCAGAACACAATACGAGGACCTCAAAACTCACCTCACATTTTTCATGTTAACTGGCGTACTTATTACGTTATGCGAAACTAAAAGAGTAATAATAAAAGGAGTATTTAACAAGTAGGTACCAAAAAGTTTTCAGTTTTCAGCAATTGTTGTGTATTTAATTTGTATTAATTCAAATAAATGGAACATTAGGAATCGAATTTCAAAATAACTTATGACCTTTGTGAAGTGTTGGCAACGATCACACTGTAAATGTCAAATCCCCGCAAGCTATAAAGCTAGGAGCGTAAAAACAAACGAATAACGGAGTTAGACGGACGTCTATCACTTTGTACGGAACTTTTTTCTAATGGAAACCGTTCTATATACTCGTACACAGCTGAAACCCGGATTGGGAATTGTTGCCGGAAAATGGAGACATACTTGCCTGTCACTTGGGACCTTATTAACTTTATGGATCTGTATATTCACGAACGTATTATGTAACTAAGTGTACTTTTGTACGATACGTATAAATGTAATAGCGTTTAATATTCCTTTGTACTTAACAATTGTCTATTAAATTAAAGCTTATATATTATGCTTTACGGAGATATTAAAAGTTGGTTTAAAGATGATTATTTTAATTTGTGTGTAATCGAATTAAGTAGAAGAAAATATTATTTTCTTTCACGTTGATTCACTCTATCTGGGTAGCCTGTTAGCCTTGTAAATTCTCCTTCTCTTCTCCAAGAAGACAACCAATTTGCTCATCATTTTGATGTTATATCGACGTTTATCAATACTATATATCGCCACATTATACATTCAAAAGTTAATACAGAAATCACTACGCGCAGATGTCGAATAACAAGTTTACGTATTCGTAGTACGACACGTACCACTAAGTACGCTATTACGTAGCATTTCCGACAGTAAATTGCGTATCGATGTTCCCGCACTATGTGATTTCACGGTGGAGCGTGTTAATTTTGCCAATATTACCCCTGTTATATGCTAACATACAGAATACATGCGTATACCGTCGTTTCCTGCGCAACATACCTATGTTGTGATTAAACACATGCATGGATTATAATATGAATTGTTCGTGAACTTTTAAGCGTTATACTTAAGTTTTGCCTTTTAGTATTTGTAATGTGTTATGAGGTTATGTATAAGTGTATTTTTTGTTTTCGGTATAACAGGGTAAAAACAGACCCCTATTATTAAGGCTCCACTGTCTGTACCTCCGTCTATATGAGGCCTCGTGAAGATTATGTCTTATTTGTTTTTGAAATTTCGTGAGCCCAATATTTCTGTTGCCGCTTTTACGACAAATACTAAAAACAAAACTCAAAGTTTAGTAACAGTCATGAGTGACCGGTATTTTGTGCCATAAAATGTAATCCAAGTTAATTTTACTTCTGATACTGTTAGCATGTTATAGGTATATGGCATCGCTTTACTTCAAGACAGTGATCGTGAGCTCATTAGCAAGCGCATAATCCATATCTCCATCTACAAGTTTCTGGCCTGAGCAACTGCTGTCTGATCTCCGCGACAATTAGGGATACCAGATTTCTCAAAATGATATCGCTAGCTTTACAAGTTTCAACAAACAATAATTTCAAGGATGAGGAGACAATTATTTGCGAGATAAGACCAAGTTAAGGTAACTTTATTCACACTAAGCCTCAGTATAAATAAAGTTCTCGTAAATCGATGGTAAGAGTATATTCCTTTATATTGTTGCTCGTTGCTTTTCATTCTACGCAATAGCGTATAGGACAGCCCTATTATACGACTAGGCTATTCTTATAAGCTAAAGTAAATTGTTATTAACAATGTCGCGAAGATGAAAGCCTGTAAGTTATTATGCGTCGTCCATTACTTACAGACTCAACATAAATCAAAAAAGTAAAATTACCTTAGAAGCCCCGTACGACTGAACGGTGACACGTACATAATAATTATTGTTATTACACTCATCTATCGCGGACTGTCTCCAACGGGAATGTAAACCCATAATTTTCGAAAGCTCGCATTTAGGAGCTCATAAGCAACATAAATTTGATCAAACAAATAGCTCGTTACATGCGCTCTACGTCACACCGCCACCAGCTGCCCATTCATTGTCATTTACTTTGATGGTCTATTGATCCTGGGAGGCACGCTGGCTTGTTATTAATATACCACAAGCCATAAACTTGGAGCGCATTGTTGTACATCGGTAATTCCTTGACCAAAAATGGGCACTAAATTAGCTGCCTTGTTGATGCCTTAATCCAATGTACTGTTATTGGACATTATTGTCGCTATTCTACGTGTATAAAGTTGTGTTACATTTACAATATGATATACCTATTTTTATGGTAGAAGCTTATATACTTTACCTTCTTTTCCTGATCTGTACTCAAGTTTCCAGATAAAAAGATTATTATTAGATTCGGGATTTTTTTGTCATAGGCGACCTGTTTCAAATCCTTATTGATGTAAACAAACAGTAAGTACTGTATTTATAAATACAATATTTAGTGTGAAAATAAATAAAGCTGTTAATGTTCTTCATAATAACATATCATTATAAAAATATAAACATGTACACTCCCGTTTGAACGACGTGATTGATTAGATTTTAATGCTCTCATTAAATTATCGGATGACTTGATACAATCTGTATTCGACTATTTGTAACAATTTACGGAATTTAAGTAATCTGCTTTAGATTCATTATTCTTAATTGAACTTCTTCACCCAATTTATATTACTAGAATCTGAAGCGTTAACTGGTCTGCCAAAACATTTACTTTGCCAGCGTTCGTGTAGTGTTTTTAAAAACTTCTTTAAATCATTCATTCGTGCTTCGTGCTTTCAAAACGATCAGTTCAACGATTTTTTATTTTCATGTTTTTACTTGTATCGTATGCCAACTAGTTGATATAAAGATTTTTTAAAGACGTTTGGAATGCTTGTCTTACCTTTTAGGATCCCATACCCTTTCTTTTTTCTTTTTTCATTGACCTGCTACTAGCGCCAAACTCTAAACTTAGTAACTCTTCTACTACATAAACGCTAACTCCATTCATCTTGGACCAAATAGTCATGCGTAGACTCCCGAACAGAACTATCCCTTTTGTTGTATAAGATCAAAGAGGCACTTGGTACGAAGGGACACGACATAATTGATGGCATCTTTTGTGCATTATTAAGCAACCATACCTACCTTAATAGAACCTTTATGTGTGATAACTCATTAGTCAATGTTAGTATGTTGTTTAATTGTTATGATAACAATATTATTGGGTTTGAAACTATCAAGTTAATAAATGTTTTAGTTTATTTTCGGAATTACTTCATGGTTAGAGACTTGCTCTTTTTAAGGGCGTACTCATGTACACAGATCCAAAACACGTAATACTTTGTTAAGAACTTTAAAAAAATAAAATATTATTATTATTAATTTAATTACTATATTTGGATATATTTTATGTCATAACCTTAAATTCCGGTTATACGTATGTTCAAATGGATTCTGAGACATCTTGTAAATCGTATTAATTATCTTTATTTTAATCAGTGAACAAGACTTCTGTATTCATAAATCTGGTTAATATGGTATCTATAATTTTAATATATTCATTCCATAATAATTTATGGCACTAATATTTTAAAATTGATTTGAATTTTATGTTAATAAATTGTCATGTAAATGTCTCAACTCCGTAGGGGTCTTTGAACCGGTAAAGGTTTATTGCGGTTACACAAAGAAAATTTGACCATTATAATTGTGACAGAAGGTTATGAGATGAATAAAAAACTTGTTATTTTTTAAATAACAGTTACAATTATAAGGTGCTTTATGGACATTCAATAAACATTGTGATGATGTTTTTTTTACTATTCATATCATATATTGAGTAAAACAAAAAAATGGAAATACGGCCTAACTTCCCTCTAATAATTCAGTTGCAATTCATAAAAGAATCTGCATTTATAAGTTATCTAAGCTTCATAGAATTTCGTAAAGATTTGTCAAATAAACTAGATACACATACATGTGAAAATCTCAAGTACAGTAAGAAGCTTTCTGTCATTCAAAAAATAGGAGAGAGTGAATTAGGCTCAGTATCCCGTAATGCGGTGCTGAATGGAGCTTGACACGAGTAGACACAATGACGAGGATTCTAGTACCTCTGTAATAAATGGGGCATATAATACGACATACTGGGATTCTCAGCTAATGTTAAGCTATTTTTGCATAGGTATTTGCGTAGAGCCCTAAAGAGATAGTAGAAATTGCATGAAAAGGGTCATTTTGCGTGAAATAGGATTTTAAAAAACATTTTTTATGTTTGAAAATATGGATACAGATATATTACATATTAATAATACAATAATACAAGCTCGTTACAACTGTCCTACTGCCTCTATTTTTTTTTCTATTTAGGAAAGAATGACAAAAGTCGGTGCTTACGAACGAACACATTTGAAATAATTCGTGCTTTCCATTCCATAATTACTTTCAACAATTTCAGTAGATACTCTGTTATCATTTTGTATTTACTTCAGTACTGTGACACTTGATGTCATTGGCCTATATAATTAAAAAAAAATACTCCACATGTAATCATTTTCCCTGAACATGTTAATCAAAGTCTATATTTCTAACTAGCGTTAAGTACCGTTAAAGTCACCTGGTACCTATTATTGCCCGTTGTTATTACTTAATTGTTGAACAAAACACGCACGGATTGTCGCATGTCAAGCCACAAAAGTGATGGTTTAATGCCTTTAATAATACTAATACCTTACACTTTTGAGTAATTTAATGTTTGTGCTTATACGTACTCGTAAAAGGCGCATACAGTAAAATACTTTAATATTAATGCAAAATAGTTATTTAAAAGTTTGAAGTAGTGACTTAATGAAGACGACATCAGATTCTTATTAAAAATAATACGAATTAGATGGATTTCATTTTTTAAGGGTAAAACTTAGTTCTAGTCTTTGATCAGAATGTAGGTTAATATACCTACCAACGTATTGAAGTTTTCTGGTTTCCCTTTGTCTTTACTCACATATTGCGTTAGAGTTGCTAAAACAGTAAATCCTCTTTAAATCATAGAATCATCTAAAGACGCCTACGCCTGGCACATATTGTTCTATGCCGTCATTAGTGCACGATAGCCTGAACACAGACGCATTTCACGGGCGAAGCGTGCCCTAACCCTCAGCCGAGTCACGTGCAAACAGTACATTATACGACCACCTTGCATCAAATTGTATTAAAGGTGTATAGTATGACCTATATAACGAAATTGCCACCTGCAGACCAGGAGTTTCAATCGTTGAAGTTCGAACGCCCGAAATGACATAGCTGAGTCACTTGACTGTCAACTATTTGGACAGTGTGGTGACGTAATCAAACGAAGTTGTAGTACCTACTCCAAAAAGTGAGTTAAATCTAATCTACTAGATATCTAAGAAATTAAACCTAACTTATCACTTTACCCAAGATTAATAGACGCTCTATTTTATGTGTCTGAAAAAATAAAGCCATTCTACATCAGAATTAAATTCCTTAACCTCTATCCGGTGTAGGCTATCTAACCTCATAATGCCATCCCCCTACGCCTCTCGCTCTTTTTTTATTATTATTTACCCATCTCATCCCTGGCCAACAGATTTTCGCGTTTTTACAAATGCATCTAAGATAAATTATTAAATAAAAAGTAGTCGTCTTAATTATGTTGTCGTCTTTACAGCAAGAATTTTGAAAATAAATCATTCTAAGACCATAAAATTCTAACCGTTTCTAAAAGCGACTTTAGCTTTCAAGTAATGTGTAGGCGTTAACAGATCTTCCCGTGGGATCGTGTTGATAACTCTATGCCATGTAGGTCTCCTTGCAATTAATGTCAGTAGCTTGTCAGATTGCGGCATCGCACTGCACTGTCGGTTTACGTAGAGTTTGTAGGCACTGTATTGCCACTAAAATAATTGAAGCTCGTGAGATTCGTTTTAACATTGAAGATGGAATAATGATATAAATAGACTTCGATGATTTTTTTTTTATAATTAAAAGGAAACAAATTTATTTCATGGTAGGTAAACGAAGCTCTTGTCGATAAACCAGAATGTTTGGAAAGTCAAATAATATTTCTTTTGTTTAGGAACCTGTATTGAACCTATATAATATAAACCTATGTCTATTAAGACTTTCATAAAGTACACAAAAACGGATATCCACATACATAATACGCAGGCCTAAATTGTTCGACGCCACGTACCACCAGGGACCCTCCGGAGCGCTGTCAATTCAGCAATCGTTAGTATCACAACAACTTCCTTTGTATCTTTTGTTCACACAATTTGCGTCACGTGAGAGCTAATGAAGCTGTCTGGAGCTTTGTGGGGGACCAAACGGTTTGGACGGCGAATAACGTGATAAGAGAATAAAAGCCGAATTAGGGCGCCGCCATTTTTATTGACTGTAGAACAATGTGAGAACATATTTTGATGAGAGGTTTTTTGTGAATGGAGCTTGAATAGAAATATACTTTTCCATATACCTAAGAGAGCGTATATTACCCCGAGTTAGTATCCTTTTACTGATATAAAGTCCGTTTTGTTATTATTGTTTCGTTCAGTAAAATGGTTTATACCAAATTACAAACTAGAGAAGTAAACAAATTACTTATTCACTTATAACCAACAACTAGGAAAAAACATCAAAGCAAAAATGAACAGAAATTATGCATGAAAAACACACAACGCCGACAAAGACGTATTAATTCACCTGCACTACAATTTCGTGCTAAAAAGGCTGGTTTAAAAAATAAGGTTCTAGAATCGTGAATGGGTAAAACACAGTTCATAGTTAACACGTCAAAGTGACGGAAGCAAGCTCTTAATTAAACCTTTGGCGTTAGATTTTACTGGCAGTGTCCGTACAGAATCGATTCTGTATACACTAAATCTCATCAAGGCATTGAAATTTAATTAGCCATGTACCTGACAGGGTCTTCCGTCTCTTTTTGACACTTGACAAATGACAGAGAGGTTAAGGATCCGATAAACTCTTGGTAACGGTAGGAAGTGGCGTCGAGGCGCATATCCGGCGTATTGTTGGCAGTACGGTCTGAGAACTGTTGAATGCTTTAGACTAATTAACAATTACGTAAACACTTCTATGAAGGAGTAATTATGTCAAACTATGTCTCTGTTTCGTATTATAATTATTTTTAGAGGAAATATAAACGTATGGAATCATCTACTACCAAAAACCAGCGATTAAAACATTGTTCTTCTACGGATGTAAAAATTTCGTTCGAGCTTTGTCGTCAAATAAATAAAATCGTTTGACGTTTCACACTGTCACACGGTTCACGCTTGTGATAATGTGTCATTAGTAAGGTCGACTTTCAATTAACTAATTAATTTATAAGTCGTTAAGCGACGAAGAATATAAATGTCAAGTGTTGATCACTTATGACTTTGAATATCTATTTAAAGCATTATGTTTACGACTTCATAAACTTTTAATGTAAAAAGCTATATACGCAAAAGTGAAATTAAAATAGTATAATTAAAACACATAAAAGCCATTATGTTGTTAAAAGTTTAAAAGTATGCAAAATCTTGTGCTTTATCGTTGACTGAGTTACAAAATTGAATGTACCTTCTTAAAATAAATTAAAGGCATTTCTTTTCTTCTATTTGTCATTCCTTTTCTTGTCTATTTTATAGAAACTTTTTCTTCACAATAAAATTCTTCAATTAGGCACACATCCGATTATCAACGCTATTCTTAAGCACATAAGATACTTAAATTTGACTTCGTAAACAATAATAAATTTGCTTTAAGTTTTGTCGTGTACCGCGCTAGCTTTTCATTTAATCCACTCGACGGTACAAGCAGCAAGTAAATGACGCGTGTAAGGCAACGCGAAGCAATTTGGCAGCCATTCCCGTGCCGGCTTAGTGCAATAAGACTACTATTTTCACGGAAAATAATATTTGAATAGGAACATTGATCCTCAAATAGATCTCTTGTAATGTCTGAACATTCTCTTCCGTCTGCCAATATTCGGTTAGTAGATGTTTTAAGGAATTGTAGACTGCATGTGTGACTAGATTCGTCCCGCGTTTTGCGATCGATTTTCATATCAAACAAGAAAATTAAAGTTATGGTAAATGGCGATCTGTAGGTGTAGTCCAGATGTGGTGATTTTCAAACCCAAAACTTAAATAAAATTGTTTTCTCTTTTACCTAGGATCATTCAGACAGAAATTACCTCATTAATGAGATGTATCTTAGGATTTCAAAAGAAATAGGGACGGTATTGAGAATTTTGTAGTCGTTATAAATAGGTCAAACATTTCGCAGATAAACTACATCTCTTATCGCTTAGTTCCACATTTGGCTTGGCAGTAGTAGTCAGATGCACTTTAACTAAAACATTCTATATTTGTTTTTATCCCTGGAGCAAGGTGATATATTTAAATATTTAATTGTGACTGTTAAGCCTTACAAACAGCTCAACAATGAACTCGTAAAATCGTCGTTATTCGAACAAGACAACTTTAATTCTAAATCAATATGTACCCATTGTAACAGCTAACTTAATCAAAATCCAAGTATCCGCTCGAAAAACAAAAGTCGGCAACAAATAAGATTATCCGTTTATCGTTAAAATACTTAGAAAGTAAACAAAACTTAATCAACGTCGTAATCCAACGTCCCTTCTTCATCAATTCTATTTTCAATTGCCAAACTTCAACGCGTAAACTCTTCGTAAACTTTTAAAGTTTAAACACAAATCTTACTATTGTTTTCTTAATATAATTTTGTAGCTCCACTGGCTATTATTACGCCGTTACTCTTATAAAACAACTTAAAGATATTTGGCAGAGGTTTCGCTGAGGTTGGATTGCTACGAGTTCTAAGTTGTAGAAATATTGAACGTTGCCAACTATTGTATAATCAGAATGTAGTATCTATTGGAAATTGAGAAGTAGAATGGACTGTCAAGTTATGTTAAATTGAAGATGGAGATAATTTGAGTGTTGACCTAAAAACTTATTTAGTGTTGCCTTTATAGAAATTTGTTTATCTCGTACTCATCGGCGCTCGTTCTGATTTATCTACAAGAAATTTTGTTAATAAACACGCATTTTAAAAAAGTGTGTTTCTGATATTTAAAACAAAATTATAAATAAGGAAAAAAATCTAATCTCATATTTTTTTATTTGGATTTACTTAGTCAAAACGTTTTAGATTCAAAATATTTTCAATTTCCGCCGTAGGTGTTGTTAAGATTTTATATGAAAGTATATTTATGACACATCATTTTACTTTCATCTCACCCGAATTTTATTAACAAAATTATCTATATCACCGATAATCGAGATATCATTGATCTCAATGGACGTAATTAACTTCGTTGATGGCGTTTTTGTTGCATCAAAAGCCTTTATTATCAATAAACTGTCAGATTTAAATAATATATGCATTATTAAAATTAATTTTACATTATTACGTAAATATTTAATTAATTCTATTAGATGTAATACGAAGCCTAATATTATTGAAATTAAATTGACACTTGATTGAAAATGTAACGTCCTTTCTAATTTTAAAAACATGTTAATAGTGAGGATTAATTTTTATGGATAATATCCTGTTATCTAATTTTTGTTATCTAAATTAAAGAAAATCATGATTTCCCTAATGTCTGAGTTTTTGTTACTCAATTCTAGGATAAATTAGATGGAAAACACGCTTAAAGCTATTTATTTTTGAAATGCAAAAGAAGAGCAGACCTTTCTATAATTTACTACAGCCGTAAACATGCCTACAGAAATTCCTAGTCGAGCCGCGAAACGTTTCTAAAGGAAGTGAAAACCATGCGGCCAGACACATAAAATATTGAAATGTATCCATTGGCCGTGCGAGAGGAATAACCTCACCTGGAGGCCTACCAACTACTCTTAAAAGATAAAAATAAAAATTAATAAATAATGACTGTATCAGATTTAAATCGCACAAGTTTCAGATGGCTCGGTCGACTATACAAACCAAAATTAACTGAACTCGCTTGATCCATTCGGGAGCTATGATGCCTCTTACAATCGCGTCAAGCTAATACGCTAATACACAGCTCTTTTTGCGTCGAGGGTGAATCAGCTGC
Source organism: Trichoplusia ni (assembly GCF_003590095.1). Classification (NCBI taxonomy): domain Eukaryota; kingdom Metazoa; phylum Arthropoda; class Insecta; order Lepidoptera; family Noctuidae; genus Trichoplusia; species Trichoplusia ni. The sequence goes on from NC_039491.1 coordinate 5,774,565, forward strand.
AGCCATCTTTTGTTGCAGTTGTGGAAGCAAGGTAGTATAGCGCATTGTTTTGCTCCAACAACTTGAAAAGGTGATGGTAGGCCGCCTAGTCCTCCTTGCAATATTCAGGATTCAAGTCTTGCCAGACTCCTAAGTTTACTGCACTTTATTTAAGTTGAGGTTCCACAGAAATAGTTTCGTGACTGCGACTGTGTCTGGGTCTCTGCGGTAAAGGAATGGAATTAAACGCCTCGTCTACCAAATTATAGCTCGGGTGGATTCCTACTAATATAATACTGAAACTATGATGCAGTTGTTTTAATACCGCTACATCACATAATACTGCTTCCTAGATATTGGCATTCGATTGTGTATTTTTATTTGTAAACAAACATGTTTATGACTGATTTTCGTTATGATGTAAGAGATTATCGATATCGTCAACTGTTTTAATGTTTGGCACCAAAGAATGTTAAAAATTGTATTTTTAAATTAAATTAAATAACTCACAAGTTTATGCTTAGTGACAGAAAGGTGATCACCCCTGCAGTAATTGGTTGATACTAACTGTAATTTACTCACATAGCTGTAGGAAAAAGATTGCAATGTAATTGCACATCATTGCGTATTATACAATCTACCTCATTACTGTATCAACTTATTCATTTGATAGCAGACGGTAACAACTTCGATATTAATTCACCAACTATACTATTTTCCTTAGCATCTATCAATATGACGTTTACATTCATCATGAAAAGTACCTAAAACAATTTTACCCACCGCTGTCTAGATTATTACCTTTGATAGCAAACTGTAATTATTACTCGTACAATACAAACTATAATTTACTGTTCACTGTGCTGTTTGCCAACCATCACCTCCCAAAGTAATATTACGCTGTTAATATTAAGCTGTTGTAGAAAAGAGACACCATGAAATCACGTAGAGCGCTGTCACCCTCCCTCAAATTCAATAAAACTGCTTTAAAACATGGTGTTAGAGTCCTGAATTAGGTACGGTAATGACTGAAATATGTCGGTCTTTTTATTTATTTGTTTGCGGCTCTACCTTTCCGTATTCATGCTACGTATCTTTTTAATGTATTGCTTTTCTTTGAGTCTCTATCTTTTAATGTCGAGAATTCTAGAAACGTTTGTCGGTTTTCAATTTAGGTCGTCGTACTGAAGTGTTAGTAGCGAGGTAAATAATGAATTATGTTACTAACTTGTTAAGGCTTTGTGAAATATACTTAAACTAAAATATACTATCATTTGTTATTCTATATATAAAAGGCACTTATATGGTTTATCGTAATTGCTTTTTATTTTGACTTAATGCTTTTCTAGATAAGGAAGCCACTCGAAATACAGGCAATAACTCACTGTTTTCAAGTACTCCATCTAACATAAACTAACCGCATAGTCCGCATACAAACATCAAAGACAATCCGTAAATATTTTAATTGCGAAACACTTGAGCTATTCTAGTGACATCTGTAACTCAGATTTGCTCTGCTATTGCTTTTAATGCCTTACGCACTTACAAAGTTTAAATACCTATGATAGCAAGCAAATAAACCAAGGTAATAAAGTTTATTATTGTAAACAATGAAGTCTATAACAATATAAAGCCTCATTTGGGATGATTGTCTGTGAACCCAAATTACTAAGTCGTTAAGCTATAAATACAACAGAACTCTCAAGAAATATAGGATACCTAGTTGTGGTTCCGTAGTATCGTATTTTGAGGTCGCTAAGCGAGGTCACGGACAGCGTAACATTTCGTAATATGCGTGAGCATAATCGTAAACATCAAAAGCGGTGCGCGTAAATAGCACAAGCGGTAAGCGTAAATCTTTTAAGCGATCGTTAAGCTCAACCGCGTTGTGATCGTCAATGTATTGATTGCATTATATCGCCCTACACTGCGACCGCAATGCGCTCCGATTTCAATTATTCACTTGCTACATTTTTAATCATGTCCCGTGTTTGAAAATTCAGGCGTACAAAAAAGCTGTGCCGCCACAAAATAAAATAATGAAGACAAAATATCACTCAAAATTTCATCCACACAAATAAGTTACGTTTGACATTTCTGTCGTAGCAGTTAAAACAGTAATTACGAAGGAGCCCGTCTAACGTTTCCCCGGGGTATTCAACTAAAACGCAATTTACGCCCGTCGAGATTCGAGGGGTACCAACAAAAAAACCGAGCCGTATCTACATGTCGCTTGCATTCGACGACGCGACTCATTTCTGAGAAGACAAATTACGGAATCCGTGGCAGTTGGCCGCGTAAAAAATGCAGCAATTAACTACCAGACGACGGGACCGGAATAACTATCACTATTTTGGGTGAACGATCATTTCGCTCGTTATTTTAGACTGTTTATGTTTTTTTCGACGTCAATAACTTTCCGTTAGTAGGAATATACAAATTACATATAACTAACTTGCCACTATAAACATCAAAAGGAAATACTTTGTAGACAATGTTTGATTGTTATTTTATTCGAAACGACTCCATTGAAAGATGTTTAATTCTAGCTTCTTATAACATCTCTGGATGCGAACGTCTGTGAGAAATAACAAATGATTCCGGCTAATATTATTGCGGTAGCTTGCTAGCTCGAGGCGTATGCTCGTTTAAACTTCACAGATTTATAGTTCATAAGCCGGTCGAAAAGTAAATCGTAAAAACGAGAGGCCGTTTGCACTTGCAATGCCAATAAAATAATAAAGCAGTAAAAATAAATTCATCTCAACGGGGTGCATGTTTCAAGCGTGGAGAGATTTAATTGCTTTCATTTCATCCACTACGCGCGATAATTGTCAGTTATTTTATAATGGAAGGGTAAATTATGAAACGTAGTAGAAGAGATACGATTTAATATCAAAGTTGCTTGAAAAGCTAATGCCGCTGAGATAGCGGTTGTCAATTAATTATGAAGGCAAAATGCAGTGTAACATAATCAGTTATTTATCACAGATGTGACAGAGCGAGTCGTTTGTCAGTGGTTTCACCCACGGCGCTACGTCTTGGGCATCCGTCAACACATTTACCTTTAAAATTATAATATGAACCTTAAAGAAGGCTCAATAAGGAGTTTAATTGGTAAACAACGGCTTATTAGTTGTTTTGATGACAACCTAAGATTACCAGCTTATCTGATTTCATCGCCTTGAAAGACTTATTTTTAACTCAAGCGAACGTGAGCAACTTTCAAAGATGACGCCGACAGAATAAATAAATTATAATAAAGGCATAAATGGTGCATTAATGTTCCGCAATTGCACTGCTCCTCTAACTTTCCCATATAAAACATAGGAATGTAATGAGTGCATTAAATTTACAACACAAATACGAGGCTCCCAGCGCGCGTACAGTTGGTTAAATCAAAAAGCCGCCGTCAATGCGCCTGTCTTCTTGTGCGACGAACAGAATGCAATCCATGCAGCGTCGGCTCCCACAATCAGGCCGGCAACCGCCCGACTAAAGAGAAGAATTCAAACAACGGCTTTTTGAGCGGCCCTTCACCATTCAAATTAGCTTAATGCGTTCAGCACAAAGCTTTGCGATAAGCGTGGAAACCGGGAAGCTGCTCGTTCCAAAAGATCGCGTAGATATTTTTAATCAAAACATTTGGGGATTTCGTCGAACTTTTCTGAATTGACGGGTTATCGAAACGAAGTTAGAAAAGTGTCGATTGCGCGATTTCCTTTCGTCATTAGTGATTCTTGGGTAAGGAAAGAGTTGTGCCTCGAGTTCCGCCGCAGACAGTAGTCTGTGTAGTGACTTATCTGAAAATAGACAACAGATGTAGGTATCGTTTGCAACCATTCGTCGTCGCACAACACGCGCGCTCGACCGTTGACAGATTGGACGTTTTAAATTTAGAACGCTCATCCTTTATTTTGTACCTTTAATGAAATATGGGCTGCCGATTCAAAAGTTTATTTTTGTTTTTCAACTGTGCGCTGATTTGTGTTCCGAGTTTATCTATTTATGCTATTGAAAAGTGTCACGATTGACAAAAAACAAATGCGAATAATTTATTTAAATTATTCTTTTATCTGTATTATAAAAGCTGATACCATGAAACGAGTTTGGACTTCCGAAGTCAGTATTATCAATTTTCAATATGTGTGGTTCCATTGACAGTATTTCGATGTTTGCGGTAAAATATACGAATAGGGAATATTTACGATCAAACGATTGAGTTTCTGTTGAATGTGTAGCATGCTTCCATTCGGCTGACACTTGCTACCCACGTGTTGTATTCAAATGCTTTTGTTTATGTATTATGTGGTTTATGGACAACGGAATACGCCCGCGATTCTACAATAGATTATGCTAAGTAAAATATTTTATTGTAATACCTATTCAAGCCGTTTCTTTGATCGTATAAAACATTTTATGAGCAGCGCATTATGTTGAAATGCTGATGAGTATAATATAATTCGAAACCATTTTTGTGCAATAAAAAATATTACTATATTATTCAAACAACTGAAAAATTAAATTAGCGTATAATATTAATAAAAGTGGCCTTGGGGAATAAATGACATAATGGTTTCAGGATATACCTACTATTTAAAACGTTATTTTTCTTTATTTAGACGGTTATTGTAGCATTACAACTTCCAAACGTGTTAAGCAAAACTGTAAACATGCGAGGATTTTTTTCCTTTTCTTAATAAGGTAATCTTATTTTGAATAAATAAAAAGGGAATTTACATTCAAAATTTGTGATCTTCTAACAATTTCGTAAGCAGATATAGATGGATGAACTACATCCATCTATATCTGTTATCCAGCCGTATATCACAGAGCAGCCCCATGAGTCATGGAACGTAATCCCTTGTTATTTGACAACCGTGTTATTATCCGATATTATCAAGAGCGTAGGCAGTGTTTATCAATGTACGTAGGTACTATGCAACTTCAACTGTTGAGGAAACAATACGTCATTGTCAATCTTCACTCGCCCAATTAAATGAATAACCTCCGGTTTGTCTGTAATTTCTTTGACTGTCACTTTGAATTAATGCTTTCTCACTTCAAATTCATCACGTTCTTTTGCCTCGATACGTTTTGTTGCGGCCTAAACTGTATTTGTTTTATAATTAATTTTATGTAGCGTTAAATAATTGGTGTGAGATATTTAGGGAGTTCCTGACATTTATCATTTTAAATTTTCTTGTTAGTTTAAATCTCATTATTAGGAGAAGTTATAACTGCCTGAAATGAAACTAAACACTGATATAAAAATAGATACGGCTTTTAATTCTTTTAACATTTTACTTTGAAAAGTTTATCAATAAGGCTAACTTTTAAAAAGCTTCACAGCTTTAACCACATTTCCAATGTCTCAAAAGTTTCATATTTAAGTTTAACTTAAACAAACCGAAGTGAAGGAGGCGTCGCGTCTGCGTTTTTGTTTCTCTTTTACAATAACTCGAAGAAATATTATTCCCGTCGTAATATACTCGTAATACGAGATGGGGCTGGCGTACTATTTTATTATCTCGAGAATACTCCAGACACGCATCATCTATGACATCAAAACTCAATATCCGTCTGGTACATTTGTTATAGATTTCACATTTCCTGGCTAGAGTGCTTCGCTACCCCATTTTGCACGATAAATATTATGAAATACAACTCTCAAGTCAACTTTCCAATACTCGTGGACATTAAATTTTACGAGTGTATGATAGTCTTATTTCACGGGTTATTGTTTGGGTAATCTTCTAGTAATAGGGTATCGTATTCCGTACATAAATGTGGTTTAGAGATAGGGTATTACTAGTATTGTGCAACTATCTAACTGTAGATAGCTAACAATCCTTTGTTAATTTTCAGTTCAAACGATTTCCAATATTGCTGTAATGTTTCACTATATCTAGAGGGAACGCTTTACATTTTACTTCGTTAAGCTATTGTTTGTATTAAGTACACAACAGTATAAAAATATATTTTGACTCTGCTATAACAGCAATCTTGTATTATAATACAACCCAGTCTGTAAAAGTCAAACTACTGAAAAAAAAACTCTTCTCATATAAAGTATCTAGTATGAACGTTGTATTTAATTGAAACTTTCATCCTACAAGAAAAGCATGAATGAGTCCATCCATTTGAGGCTGCAACGCGCGGGGGGCAGGTGAATCTGTATATAAATCGTGTCAGTCGCATCGGCTCTGTGGCACGCGGAACCTCGTCTTATTGTGCGGCCATTTGTTTTGTTCAGCGTCCGACGGGACGCGTTATTTTAGATTCGCCATCTCTAATGTTCAAGATGTGGTTTGGTTGCGAATTGTCGAGATTGTTACATTTTAAATGTAGAGCTGTATTAATACTATGTTTAATTATAATATTATACATGAAGACCTTATCACGTAGGTAATTTATCTTGATCTAATAATTATTATATTATACATCAATATAAATTACTTTATAATTATTTTCAACTATGTAATTAAAAACCATATTGTTTAATTATTTTTTTGTTTAATTATTGTCATTATTATAATTCACACTAGTCTTTGTTTCAAACATTTCTTTGTTGAGTCTAGAATAGAAATCAATGGACAATTTATTCTAGCGGAGCTTTCTACTTATTTCTTTATTTTCTATTTCTAAATTGGGAATATGGTATACCTTTTATTATCACAATCGTTAAAGACGTACTATAAAATGGAAATTATTCTGTTGTCATTTTACACAAGACATTTTCGTAAACATGTTAAATCACATGACAGTGTTTGTGATGAGTCCCGACTCAGAATACAATCTTACCTCAATTCCGCTGACTCAATTCCAGTAATTCCCATTTCTAATGCAAGTAAAGTAGCGCCACATTTTCCATTGTCTCTTCTGTTTTGCTCTCGTCTTTCGCGTGTAATGCTATTTTAGATTCGTGATCTCTTAATAGTATTTGCTATTCCAATACTTGCTACTGAATAAACCCGCTTAGAAAATCTTTGTCGAGAGATAAATTGCATTGTCGAGTTCAGGTTTTTTTTCTAATGTTTTTCTAATACATAAGTTTGTTTTAACTGGTTTCTGGTGAGTGGGGTGTTTTGTTGATTCCTAAGCTTGAAATAAATTGAATAAAACAATTTTATTATGCTCTAATTATTATGCAACAGAACCAGTGACTATAGACTATTTAGTCCTTTTTTTGCGTACCAGTATGGCAGAAATCACCTAATTGCTTGTCTATAGGGGAAAATATATCCAATTAAAAATACATTAACATTCACTATCTGTAGTCATTATATTCGTTATACGGGTTTGGAGGTGATAAAAAGAGATTGTTTATTCAGTTTTACTTCACGTTACTCAAGATTCGTTAGTTTATTTGCACATAACAATTTGTACTGACAAATATCATCAACATTCAGTTATTCTGTAGTTAATTCAGTAAAATAAAATCGTATATGTTGATCCTAACAAAATTCTAATAGCTTAATTTCACATGTATTGACGCGATCTGAGTGAAAAATATAACAACCTTCTTCCACCGTGTTCGGATAATTAATACTGCATCGAATACCTTAGGGTCCGTTGAACCCAGCATACAATGGATGTAATGGCACAACATGAGCCGACAGGCGTCTGCCTCACAAAGGCTTGGACTGTCACAGACCGCCGCGGCTAACTAGGACCGCTGGATAGTAAGTAGATGGTAGATTCCATCAGGGTTGTATTGAAATTTATTATTGAAGACAAGGAAATGTTGAAGATTTTATTGGAAAATATTATGAACGTTAAATGTTGGAAAATATTTTTTTTTGGATGGAATAGAATATATTTCTTTAGCTAAATTTGTCATGTATATGCAGGTCATTTCTATAATGATTAGTAGGTATTTTATCTTATATTTATATTTATTAAACGCCTTCAGTATTCAGTGTAGTACCTTTAGGTGATTCTCCTAAATGGAATAAACACATTTAAAGGGTACAAATATGAGTTAAGCTCTACTGGGCATTAAAAACTCACACAGACCTCAACGCAACCCAACACTTCAAAAATCTGAAAACAAAAATTTAATATTATTTAACATTAGTTGTTCTAGACTCCAGACATATACTTACAGCACGGCATCCGGGACCAGTTTTATGACAGAGCCTTAATGGTGACTCCTAGCCTGTCCGCATCTGTTCCCTTGATGAGCATAAATTACAGATTAAACCAGTATTTTACTGGCTATTATATTCATTTTATACTTTTATGTCCTGAGTGCATCGTTTATAGATTTTTTGTGCACTTATTATCCGCTTTAACTGAATTCGTATGATGATGAGTGATTACTGGACAGACTGTACTAGCAAGTTGTATGTAGCGACAGGTTTCAGTTTTTTTTTTATGTAAAGTATGTACATAATGTATTATGTTCGCGTAGGTCGTAAAATTTGTATCTTCTCGCTTCTGCTGGTAAATACGAGATGTTCTTTGTTACGTTGCGCTATTAATTTTGATGTGTTCAAGAAAATATTGCTCATTCGTTTAAGTTAACTTTACCTTACCGAAACAGATAAAACTATAGTTAGGAAATATGGTTAAAGTGAAGCTAAAATTGGCACGAGAAAGGAGAGGCCTATGCCCAGCAGTGGGAGGCTAAAGGCTGTGGATGATGACAATTTACCAATTTGGATATGACACGATTTCTTTTATAAAATAATACATAAACGTTAGAGTTCCTACTGCATCAGTAAAAATACGTTTTGTTAATGTTTCCATAAGTACCGTTTGTGCCAAGTTGTATCATGGAAAGGCTATGCAAAACGCGTCGCTAAAAGGCTTGCAACCAAGCGCAACCACAAACGCTGGACAGAATCTACACCTATTTATTAACGAGCCGACAATTTAAAGCAAACTAGAAACTCATTTAGTGGCCATTACCTCGAACTAACTACCGGTAAGCAGATTAAAATGCATGCCAAAAGTTTAAATTTATGTACCGGACGCTCTCTTCAATTAAACTTGTTATAATGAAACTTTGGAAAAACTGAGTAAATTTCCACGGAGAGACGACGCAAATAATTCCCAAGTTTTGCAATTTATACTCATTTTAAAGTTGAGTTCGATGGCGCAGACTTTTCACCAGTAACCCACGGACTGAATTGATTATTTTAACGCTTTCGGATCTTTTCAACTTGATAATTTCGTCTTCCTTGTTGTGTTCAAGTTTAATTTAAGCCGGTGACTTGTTCAGTAATCTGATATTTTAATGTAACGGTAAAATATGTTTGATACTTCTTGAAGGTCCATTCGTTAACCCAAAGCGTCTTTAATTAATGAAAAACCTATGATTTGCTTACAAACAATTAATATAATACAAACTCATTCAAGTTTAAAAAATATTTTTAACTGTCGTTTGTTTTTCACAATTGTGAGAAAATTGTCACACCTTCCTATCCCAACAATCATAACATGAATATAGGTACTACAACAACAAAAAGGTTACATCCTGTAACTTCGGTAAAATTAAAATAATTTATTATTCATTATGTAAACAATGGAACACAATGTTAATGATATTTAAACACGAAAAAACATTCTCATAAATACTTTTATAAAATTAACTTAACACACACGGTAATTAACATTTACATACGAGCCAACAATTTATTCAGTAACCAATGCTCGTTGCTCAGTGATACCTGTGCTCGCATAGACAACTAATGCAATTCCACGAATAATCTCAAACAAAACGATAAAAGAATTCCCCGAATGCCATGTTCTGTTTCTATTACCTAACTTTTCGTTTGGTTGTTTTTCGTAAACATTCCAGCTGCCGTTGGCAAACCATTCAATGAACCCGTTTCTATGCTCTAAACGACTGGTCGTGGTCTAAATATACCATTTAAATTCAAGAGCAGTTACTATGCCTTCTACTAAAGCATCATGAGCTATTTATTATTGTCTTTTATGGCGGTTCTTTGACTTAGTTCGCCCACTCTGCAATATTTTTAAGTTTTTCAGCCAGCAAAAGCTATTGAGTATTCTTTTTCGATGAAGATGCAACACGAGCGTGGGAAGCTTCAATAGTCAGCAGCACTCCGCTCGGATAGAGTTAATGAATTTCTTTAGTTGAGTATTCACAAAGCAATGGCATTCCGCAAGAGTTCATTTGAACAGCTTCCACGGGAAAATAAATAAAAATCGGCCGCATCAAATTGTACGGAGTTAGTTCGAAGCAAGGTCTCGCGAGCACTTTCTCATGCAAAAGTCGAACGGTTACTTTAATTCTTAGCTCGAGCACTTGTCGGTTTTACGAGCGTGGAGCGATTTAATCCACTTAAAACGCAGAGCACAAACTCCAAGCCGACAAAGCTCTCAGCCGCTCTCATTTAAAAATGGAAATAAACCTTCGGCCATCTTTGACTCAATGCGACCGCTAGTGGAATTCTAAGTGCGATCTCCAATGATACAGCTTTGATTTTTTACCTATTTGATAGATGGGCTTTAATTAAATTTATGTGATCATTTGTAAGAAGGATGAAGAGAACTTGCAAGGTACAGGATGTCTACTCATGCAAGTAACAGGAAACAGTAGACTAAATGTGACTGCCACATGCAAGACATTGAATTTCTGACGTTGACAATATTAAAGCTAGACCACCAGTGTCGAGAGCGGTAATGTGTGTGTTGACAGATTGAGTGTTTGTTTTGACTAATCCTTAGAATTAGCTTATTTATACGAATTCATGAGAAACTATATTTCATCTCACAAACCACTTTCATCTAGTTTAACAATTTAATTTTAAATTAATTTCATTTTAGCATTTTATTTTTTCATTTTTCAGCTCAAGCTTTCACCGAAACCATATTTCCAATTATCCAGTCTGATATTCAATTAATCTTAGTTTATATTAATACAAGTTATTCAAAAGCGTAAACGAGTTTTAAAAAGCGATTACCGGATAATTTCTTTTCTATCTTCTCCGAAGGAATTTCGAAAATTATCCGCCCTTAGTCCTCGTCTTTAGCTTTTCCTTCATAATGAAAGAGCTTCGCGGCGAGATTATTTTGACTTGTTTATTTTACTCCTCATTGCCGCCGGTCATGGACACAACTTTTTATTTGCATTTGTTTTCATTTCATCTTTTTCCATGAATCGACATTGGTAAGGCACCTACCTAAGTACGATATAAAATAAGATTATAATTAAATTTAATATTCATATCTCGTATTATATCATTAATTACATCCCACATAATATTTTACCTGTATTTCCTGCTCAATTTACCTTAATGACTCTATATGGTTTTGTTTTTGTAAAAACTGATGGGTTTCCACTTTCCTTTCCATTTGAAGCTTAAGTACAAATCTTTGACTGAACATTTTCACGCCGCCATTAGCGTTACAATTCATCCTGTGATTACCAACGAGATTTAAGACGATATTGGTTACGGAATTAACTTTAAAGCGGTTCTCATATTAGCTTTAACGGGTTATTTGTTTGCTGTTTAGTTGTTAATTATTTCATAAACCATGCGTAGGTACTTATCGGGATCGTTTTACTAGTTTTAAAGAAAACCGGCCTTAGTCATACGAGCCCCGAGTAAAAGTTTCATTCAGAAACCACTAAATTAAAATACCGAAGCATACTGAATTCCAGGAATGGTATCTCCTAACATTTGTTTAACTTAATTTTGATAGCATGTAGTTGGTTCTGGTAACTTGTATTTGGTATTACAAAAGTACATTACCAAAACGCCACGAGCAGTCCTAAAACGAAACTCCTTAACCCGTACTCTTTACTCACCACTTCAGGTTACTGAAAGTCTTTAAACAAACAGGAAAGAAAAACATACATGTTGTTTTATGTCTTCGCAGACGCATAAATTGTAAACAAAAATGTTTGCCATATACATTTCAATTTACGATCAAAACCAATCAAACAACAACAAATAACGTAATATCTTTAAACCTTTAAATCTCTCTGACTTTAATTACTTCACTTTACGCCAATTTTCCCCTTTCTTGAGATTCAACGGAAATTGTGCGGAAAAGTCACTTTAGGTAAATAGGTCTAGGTACGTAATTACCTTTTTTCAATTTCGTTAATTATGCTGCGTCAGATTAATTTGGACATTGTTTGTCCTGAAATTGTCAGACGTAAAAGGACTCGGGAGATAGTAAAATTCATATTCATAAGTGCCCATGTTTATATTTCGAGGACGATAATTAAAATTATTATTGTAGGTAGGTATATTCACTTGTCCAAATTGAAAACTTTGTTTAAGGAAATCCATTGTTGAATTTGAAACAGTTTTTTATAAGAGACGGGTTCATTTAAATAAATGTGTCGGTTTTTACTACCGATGCTATTTTATCACGATTGATAAAGATCTGTACCACGCAAGTCATGCTACATGCATAATGTAAATAGGTGTATTGAGGATATTACAACACAGAGTTATCTGGTAACGATCTGGAATAACAATAAATATGGACGAACAAGGATCAGTCTGCACTATGACTGACAATTAGGTTGATTTTATTGGTTTCGTGGTAAGAAAATAAAATGAAACAGTATCGACAGTTAGAGTACTTATAGCAAATAACCCTAGCGATATAACTTGTGAAATATTTTGTCGTAAAGTAAATCGTCTTTAATGTGTCTATTTTGCCTTCTCCTATGTATTGGAATCCTTATAACCTTTAGACGAGCCCTGTTCCTTCTTCTAACAACATGTATTTTCGATGCGAGGTCATCATTAATTGATACCAATCATTTTGGCAAATGGTTATCAACGACCATGTGCTCAAATCAAGAATGTTTCCCATTGCTAATATTTTACCAATTGTTTATCAATATCGTTTCTTTCACAGGATGGAGACCGAGGCTACCTGGAAGGTCTAGCATCCCGATACGCAGACCTGTTCTCCACACACTACGGCGACGTACTAGACCACCTTGAGGAGTTACGGAGACACGAATGGGACGAGATGTCTCCAAGAATGAGGGTGCTTGGAGGCCCTGGAACACCTCAGACGCCACCTTCGGCAAGTCCTGGTTCCCTAGCTTTGAATAACTTGACCACGTCGCATTCGCAGCCCATTTATGTGCCTGGAAAGTATTCGGTGAGTTGAATGAGCTTATCATTTGTTTTAAGGAATGCTCATCATCACGAAACATCGAGACAGTTCAATTCACAAACGTTGATCAGATTCAAGAGGCCTACCGCTACGACTTAAAGTAATTTTAGTGCAGTTATGGAAGCGAAATAAAGCTCTACATGGCTGAGAGCATCGTCTCTCTTCCACAATTGTGGTAATATTAATTTAAAAGCTGGTGGTTGGCACTCAGTAGTTCTAATTTTAGATTCTGTCTGTACTACCCCTTATCACAAGTAGACACCCACTAAACGGTCCTATAGTTTATTCTTAGCCTGGGAACACCATTAATCCTTGTAGTTAGATATGCAATGTATTTTATTATATTATTTACATTTTTTTCTAGTTACTATCTAAATTGTGTACCATAATTATATTCTCTGCACGTCTTTATAATAGTACCTACCCGTAAATAAGACTAACTAATTGTGATAACTATCAGAGTAATTACTTATTCGTATTAAAAATCTAATACTAATTCAAAAGGAGTAGACTTTTGATAGAAAGTCTGTTGGACTTTGGATATAATGACGATCCCCGTAGAGGTTCACAGTCAAAACGGCATGAATAAATAATAAGATCATGTCATATAATCAGACTAAGCGGACCAACTTGTCGCTTTGTATAAAATTAGCCGGGAATATTGGACATCTAACTTTGTGACTGGTATATTTTTTTAATATAATTTATATTTTTTGTGAGAATACTGATAAGCCGGTAATAAGGCTTACCTTTAAAAGGCTCTGCGCTTCGGGATCAGGAGTGATATTACGAGTTATTATTTCAATACAATAATGTAACTGCTTTTGTGTGATTTAAAATTATGTAAATCCTTTCTCTCTACTTATATAATACATTTTATCTATTTTATGAATGAAAATAAAAGTATGAAATATTTTATATAAATTAATGAGAAAGATTAACAATGTGGTCTCTACCATAAAATAATAGCTAACATTAATATTATGGTAACTGTGTAGAGGTCTCGGTCTCCAGTCTTACCGCAAAGTCTGACTATATTACAAAGAGCTTCTGAATATGCCAACTCTTTAGAATGCAGTATAAATGTAATAAAAACATACAAACTTCAGACTCAATTTTTAATTCAAAAATATTGAATAAGTTTGCAAGTGTTTTTATTTGACAGGTGCCATGAAAATAGTATTGTACTTTTTGTAACCTGACCTCTTTTGTCAACAGCCCTCCAGTTGCCTCACAGAGAAAGAGGAGGACGAGATATACGGGTTCGGTTACGGCGTGTTCGGCAAACAGATGTTGCAACGTCAACAGCAACAGAAACAACTGCTGCTAGCGCAACCGACTCAACCACTAATGCACAACCAACAACACAACTATCAAAGGTAAGAAGCTTTAAGGAATATATTCTTAGCTTCAATTTATTTCGAAGTTAAAAATGTACCCAACTCCACTTTATGTACCTACAAAACTTGTCAAAAGTTGAGCACCCAATATAATATTACCAAAGTCCAAAAAGTCATAAACGGATTGCAAGATCGAATCGATTGAAAATGGAATGCAGAACCTTTAAAGGTTTTGCGATTAATTTACATAGAATTCGCATTGACAAAATTACAAAAACATTTTTTACATCGACGGAATTTAGGCTTTCTCTTTATTTTGCGAATATTCGTTGATGACACAGTCTCATACAGTCAGGCTTTCGTTAACTTTCTAAAAAATTATTCAATGCTGTATATTATACTGTTTTATTTAAGAAAAAACAACATAATCACAGACAAGTCACAATAAAACGTACGGCGTATAAGTAATGTAGGTCTTCTTTGTTGTGGTCAAAGAGGGAGCTTGGATTATAAAAGATGACGTTTATTTACTGCGGTGACGAGATCGTAGATTAACTTGCATTTGCTTACCCCTTACGACCACATTTACACAAAAGAGACTTTTCATCAAAGCTATGTAGATAACAGCACAAAAAAAAATAAACGTATAGTAAATAAAAGTTTTTAACGCACAAACGTAATAATATACAGCAGTGTGGGACCAAGCTACAAACAATCATAAGTATATATTTAAGAGATAACGAGCGCCCAGCTTGTTAAAAATCCAATTAACTCTATAATAAAATAAAATAAAACCCTCGAACAGCGATCATTACAACAATAACTTGCAATCAAACCCTGTGAATGCCGACGTAAGCTGAAACGACTTTATCCTTATTCGAGTACGGAAATTCGCGGTCGGCTTACACGAAATGTTAACGATAACGAGAATAGCACGGGACGTAGTCATAAATTATTTGGACTTTAACAGGTGTACTCGTTAGATAAGCTTTTACGTTGCATGTTTAAATGCTAATCTAAATTGAAATCAGACGTTCGATTGGCGACAGAAGCGGCCTCCGTGTTGAGAATAGGCGCTGATGCATAGTGGGAGACGGAACTGCATTCTTCTTGAGGCACTGAATGTATAACAAGAGCTGTTGATATTTGAGAGAAAACAACAGGACATGAAAATGAAGTAGTCACTACAATTTTCTCTTCAAATAATTCTTACATCAAAAAAAGAAATAGGTACTTTTTATTATTTAAACAAAACCTTGTCGCCTCCTCAAATTAAAGTCCTCAAGCGACACAACAGTCATTGCAATAAATATGAAAAAAGAAACTGACAAAAACAGCGAGTTCATTAAAATTCTTACGAAATCTTCAAAATTCAACACCCTCTTAACAACTGGCTTTCAATAACGTGTATAATGAAAACAAAATAAGTATTCACAACTGAAACAGTAGATAGTTCAACTCCGTATATTCTAACTAAGCACCCATTTCGAGAAGGACGTAAACATACGTCAAACGGTTCACAGACTGGCAAGGCCAGAGTAAGTCCTCATTACAGCGGTGCCTGCTGTAAAATAAATTCAAATTAACCACTGATGGATGTGTCCGCTGTATGCTTGTACCAAGAAAGTTTGTGTAAAGAGCTTATTTAAATAAAGGATACTTTATTGCTAGTAGCTTGTGGGACAAAGATAAAGGGTTAAATTGTATAAAATTGCATTACATATCGTTTACACTTGGACTTAGATATGTGAGAATCATTCAATTAAGATTATCAAACTGCACGCCGTTAGTCTTCTTAAAAAATTTCATCTGTGAATCCATAAATAGTATTGTAAAAAATATAAGTAAAATTTTATTACGTTATTTCAAGCATATTCAAACTGCTTTTTAATTTAACATATTATGGAAGACATATTAAAACACGTTAAATTACAAACCTCTATGATAAATTAAAAATGATTAAAATATGACGCGGGATAAAATATGTGCCATCATAACAATTGCAATGCGAGCCGGTACTCTGATGAGCACATGTGCATGAAAACTCATTAAAATAGTAAAAGTAGGTCGAGTTATAGTTTTTCATAAAAAATCTCTCTCTGTCATGCTTATTCGGCAGACTTTAAGTTTGCATTAGTGGCACATTTAAAAAAGAGACTATAAAGCATTCTAGTGGCAAAAGAAGACCTTATTCCATTTTGAAATATGCCTGGACTTACTGGTACCTCGTTTTTGTTTTAGAACAAACAACCATTGTAGTCTTTTTGTAGGCTCAATGAATTCGAATAAATACTCTTCCTGAAATGACGACGAGCTAAAAATGAAATGTTGTCTGTTGTTACTTTCCAATTGCAAATGAAGGAAACGGCATGAGGCGGCGAACAACAAAACCGATTGACGTTTCACTATTCAGCATTAGCCAACCGAATAATTGAATAGTATTTTCATTTCACCCAGATTTAGGTTATTGTATTGTCGGCAAGAAGAAACATAGGTAATAAACGGGTTCACCAATAACGTGTGTTATATGGGCCATTCTATTAACATAAACACTTAAATAATACTTGAGCTGGGAATATTGAGAACTTTCTACTGGACTGGGCGGAGGTGTTCCCATAAATTTGTACTTGTACGGTCAGTAACAAAAGTCGGTTGAAATGAGATTTTCAAAACAACTGTTCGCAATCAAAGTAAGTCGCTGTTATGCTATCAGGTCACTATATAAGTTCGTCTTCTAATGTGTGTACTTGAATCATACTAAACCTCAAATCCAATAATAATTTTAATAAGCATTTTTCGAGGTGCTACTGCTGGAGAAAAGCCTCGCAATTTGCCTTCCATTTTCATCATTTTTCTGTCATTTTTGGTAATGAGTGCCCCTTAGTTGACTGAATCATCAAACTGCCTTTGCCGCTGACCTTATTACATGTCACTGCAAATTATTGGACTTTGCAAATTGACTTCTGTTGCTGTCTGTGCTAAGGAAACCACGTCAGATCGCCCACACATTCAATCTAGCATGTCGTACAATGCTAATTAGATCTTAGCAGCACTAGTTTGCCTAATGAATTACTCGTAAAAGTGTTATTCGATTGCAAATAGAGATTATTTATGGTAATTCTATTTGAGTAGGTGTATGTTAATCGTTAATGTATACAGGATTATATAAGTATGTTGAGCTCTTAGTTGGTGTAAATGAGATTTCTCGTTATAACAAATAATTTAATTAGTGCCTTTTCAAATTAGATTACTGAATTTCCTTTCTAACACTTAAGATTCGCACATTAAATCATCATTCATTGGCCTAGCCTTTTCCCAACTATGTTGGGGTCGGCTACCAGTCCAACCGGTTTCAGCTAAGGACCAGTGTTTAACAAGGAGCGACTGCCTATCTGACCTCCTTAACCCAGTTACCTGAGCAACACGATACCCCTTGGTTAGACTAGCTGTCAGACTTTTTCAAGCTTCTGACTACCTGTAACGACTGTCAAAGATGTAGGAATAACAGCCGGGACCCACAATTTAACGTGCCTTCCGAAACACGGAGGAACTCGTTATGACAAAGATGGTCACCCATCTACGGACCAACCGCGGCAAGCATAGCTTAAACTGTGATCGAATCACTTATGCGGTTATAGCTTAGCCACAAGCTCCTCAATCGCACATTAAATCAATATTTGTAAAAAAAGAAGTTATTTTGAAAACTAAGGTCATAATGATTCAAAAGCGTCTCAAATAAAGGACTATGTACCCTCCATAACTGAGAGTTTACTGCAAAAAGAAATACTTGTATCCAAGTAATAAGTAAAATGTGAATTTCAACTAATAGTTTACATGTATTGATTTCTAACCACGGCTTATACCTTATTCCGCACTGTACATCATAAATTCAACAAAACAATAATATATCATGGTTAGATTGACAGCTAGGGTGTCAAGTACCTATTTGAATGTGACTTATTGCTCCCATAAGTAAAGTGAAACTTGACCGATATAGGACAGAGTTAACTGACGCGGTTTATCATCTTACATCGTTTAAACACGATCGCCAACTAGCTAATATCTTCAAGAATGTTATCCAATTTCTTCTTTAACAAGAGTTTTAAAAGAATTTGATATAGAGCTATTATCTCCAAGTGTTTTATAGAAGCACTATTCTTTGACATAAAGCTCCCGTTAGAGCAATAAAATTGGAATTGTTTTGCATATTTTCTTTACCTTTTATTGCACAATTGCATTCGCAGTAAAAGTAACGTTCAGTTCTTTATTATTTTAATTAACTAGGTGCACTAAAGTACTCGTTTTTTAAATTAATATTATGTCAGCTAATTTATCATTGTAAGGAACTTATCAATGAAATCAAAATTTATTTTTTCATTTTATACTAGCAATTAGAGAAAACTATATTGAAAAAACTATATACGTATTATGTAGTGTAAGTATCTACATTTTACATCAACGACATGTGTAAGTTTTTCGATTCCGATAAATAATGAAAGTAAACGGCATTCAGAACAGAACGAACGAGCAGTTTGTCAACCCTAGGGCTTAATGGACCGCGATAACTCATTTCTTAAGGGAAATGGATTGCAAGTTCCTAGTTAACTGTTAAGGCTCGCAGACATCAGTTTATTGGGAAGAGGCGCAAATGTAGTTAGAAAACCAATCGTCCATCAACGGAATGAATTTTAATTTGAAAGTTGTTTTATGTGTGCATGTTTTAAAGCATCTGAAATATTATTTAAATATCAACAAGTATGGTACAGTGAAGGTGATTATATTGACAGCTGTGCAAAGAACGCGTGGTCAATATATTTTTTGAAATTTTCCCAACGGTAGGTGAGATCTTAATTAATATATTTCTTGTGATATTTTTAGCCCAGACTGCAATGTAAAAGTGGCTACCTAACCATGCAGTTATGTCGCACTCTGTCTGCCACCTGTTACCACTAAATGTAACACGTAACCCATCTATTGGCATTAGACATATTTAAAATGTAAACCTGCACTAACACCTTTTATCCAAACCTTCAAGGATTAAAGAAAAATATAAATAACAAAGCAAACAAAAACTGCCTCCTCCACGAAAAATATCTCGTTACGCGCTGATAAATGTTCGAAAAGTTTTAGGATAACTGCAAATTTTCTCCCATTTCCCAAAATATAAATGAACGAATTCATAAATAACGATCCCTTTAAGAACCTTGAACTCGCATCCGAGCAAGCATCAAAGCTTGCGACTTCTTAAAGTATTAAAGTGAGGATACCCCTGTACTTGTCTTAACAAAGTTTAACTACAAAATTCTCAACTTGATATAAAATCGTCGCGGAAAATTGTCCTTAAATAAGCCTTTGTTTAATGCAAACTGTCGTCATAATTCACAGTAGGTACACACATTTCATGCCTGAACTATTTACACAAAATTATCTTTCGCAGAAGAGTTAAAACCTACTTCACGAAACTTCAAGTTAAACTTGGTAATAAATTTCATGAAGTTCGCAATTAAATTTCATCACAAGATGTATGGGTTAATCAGAAAACTATGTTCTTCATTAAAACTTAATATAAAGGAATTTGTTAAACATGTAAATATTAACATTCATATTTCATAATCAAAACATTTCCATGCGATAAAAATCTTTCTTCACCTTTGACCTTTAATGGAATACCACTTTATCAGTCAAGTATTTGTTGACGATCGAGAATTTCTATGTTAAATACGATAGATACGCCTACATATGGTATAAAACAAACGAACTAACGAACCCACATGATATGTAAATTAGGTACCTTCTCACGAATCACATTATATTTGTTTCATTTGATGGGTGTGAATGATGAAACTAACGATCTTAACACTATGGTATTTGCATACGTAAAGACATAAGTAATGTAATTCTTGAAAATTACGTGTCTTGTTATTTCTGAATTCCTAATAACTGTACGCGTGTAGATTATTATAAATTCATGTTCAATTCGTGAAATACGTGTACAAGCATTACTCGGAACTGCTCTGACATGTACTCAACACGTTTGAATTCCAAATCATGGTCTCGTGTTTCTCTATTACACATAGTTTAGTTTGATATCCGAAGCCGATTAATTTTATAGTGATTTAATCATAAAAATAACTTTATAGTAACTATTTGCCTAAAAAAGTCAATGATAAATTCGCGAACGGATTTGTTTTTCTGTCTACAGTCACAAACTGATACCAATCAACAACCCAAACATTTTCCCCATGATTGAGTTTACAAATTAATAATTCATTTAACGTAAAAACTAAGTAATAAGCTTCACGCCTCTTCTAACAATCTTGCCCACTTATGTGCATACTAAACACTAACATTGCACACAGAGTTTGCTCTGTACAAAAATACCAGCAAGCAATCAAAAGCTGTGTTTATTTGTTTAACTACTTAAATCAACAAAGTAGGTACCAGGTATTCATAAACTGAGTACTGGTTTAAAACGCGATATACGTACTCGTTAGTCAATTAACGATACGCATAGACGGAATCCTATTAACAAGGTACGCGAGAAACTCCGCGATACGCGGCTAACTACACGAAATTTATCTAAGTGCTTTCGAGAATTCGTAGTACATCGTTATTTCTATTTTGTTATCGGTTTTGTTGGCTGAACTCGATTACGTTTCGATATAACTCCGGGTTTGAATAGCTTTTATGAGTCGCCTGACAATTGTAGGCGATGAGTTTTGTCACACGACTTTTAATTGAACTTTATTGGATTAAATGAAAACCGATTTGGAAATCGTTTTGGTAGACCATAGTTAGTTAGGGTTACAGCTTAAAGGACTCTGTTTATATGTTGAATAAGATTATATTATTACAAGTCGTTTTCAATGAAAATGTTTTCAACAGAGGTACGATTTATTATCTGAGCGAACATAGAATGTTTTATCCGAATGGTCAATGTCTAAATTAATATTCATGGAGCTCGCGTTGCATTGTAGCGATATGTTATTAATTCTGATTTATTTCACGATTCGAACTTAATATGGGGTTTTCACATAAAATCAAGAATATTTATCGTTCATTGTTTTGAAAAAAGATTTAACTAAATTATCTCTATGTTACTAAATAGGGATATTCACTAAACGTATAGTTCTTTATAATAGATTTTACATAAACTATCATACTATACTGAGTATGAAAAAGCAACGAAGTGTTGCCAAAGTAAGATATAATAAAACTTTAGTTTTAATATTCATTAAAGTTTCCTATCGCTGTTATACGCACTTCTTATGCAAAAGGAAGTTATAACCACAGTTTAACTTAACCTTGACCGACATAAAGTTTATATTGATTCCAATAAGAATAAACAAATATTAAATGTTAAACAAAACAAAACGTTGTTATATTTCGTTTTAGCCAAAATTAATCTCCATTTTAATATTTTCTGATTGCATGTTCGGATTAAATTTAAATAATTGAAAAAATTGCACAGGTTTTACTATCGGCGCGTTAATGACGATTTAAACGTTCAATTATATTATCAAGGCTCGTTAAGGATGCGGACACATGAAACCGAACTCTTTATAAATTTACGATTTCATTAACCGCCACTCATTACACGGAAAATCATCATTAGCTGAGTATTGTTAATGCCGATGGTGATTAATTTCCCATTTCCCGGATTCCGAATGCTTAGCAAGATATTTTTGGGATTGCACAACATTCGAACTTTATAATTTATTTCGGATGACGAATTGTGGTTTTTATGGTTGTTACGCTGTCGCGTGTTGGCAATTATGACGATTATTGTTTGTATCGAGTATGCATAGTTATGCTCTTTATTAAATTCTATTAACAAAATATTACAGGTAATATAAATGCAATGATTTAGCTATATTGTACAATATAGATACAAAAACACAGTAACAACTTTAATCAAAATCTCTATTTGAAAATGAAACCGACTAAAGTTAATTCCGAATTCATTTTAAGAAATCCTTTCTATACATGTAAAACCTTAATTTTAGATTCTCGGTTATGCTATTAATGAAAATAAAATAAAATAAAATTGTTTTGTTTCAGTTGCCTCAGCCCACGTTCGGCGTATTTCTACGAATTCCCGCCAAGCGGTGAGTACTTTTAGAAAATTAAATACCTAAGCTGATACTCTTGAAACTTAAGATTAAGATTCTTTGTACTTTTTACTTTAAAAGTGAGTAAACGGTTAATATGTTTAATCTTTGACAAATATTTCTTTAATACGTTTTGTGTTTCAAGTTTTTCTTGTGAGAGACATAACGTTAATTTTGTTTTGAAATCTCTTTACTATCTACTATAATGATATCTACTATATTGATGATATTGGCTTGCCATAATATACTTTTTAGCAGACTGAGCGGTTTTAAATCGATCAACAATAATATCTTGGAGAATAGACTTTACAATATGACAGCTTTGGGTAACATAGTCGTAAACAGATATTTGTAGTAACTTATCAAGTAAACTCTGTAATATTCAGTGTAAGTTTTTGGAACATAATTAATTAAGGCTAAGTCTACACGGAGCGACCCTGCGTTCGTTTAATTTCCTGTATGCTTCTTTGCCGTTTGTAATTTATTGAAAGGCAAATATTAGCGAACGTAAATCAAATGGAAAGAAAAACATTGTGCTTCAGCATAAAGCGGAAAATGCGCTATGGCGCCTATGGCTAATTTAAAGACCCTTTAAATTTTAATAACGTCAGAAGGATAACGGGAGTTCTCATAGAACTCCCGTTACTCTCGCTCTCTTTTTAAAATATATGTACATACTATGACAAAAATATTTATTTTAAAAATTAAAAACAAGTGGCATACCTATCTTGTTATGTATCAGAATTAAGAATAAAGACCCCAGTACATGTTTGGATTACTGTATGGTAAAGTATACAAAAACTTAGTAAATTAAATTACTTTAAAAATAAACCAGCATCTTGAGGCACTTTAAGAAATATGAAATTAGGTTACAAAATTTGAAATAACATTCAGGTCTTTACTCTAGAAAATTTCAGGTCATTAAGCGATTAGGTTATTAACAAGCTCATTATAAATCCGTACAAAACACGCGATAAAGTTAAAGAAAAACCAAAAAAATGCCAAGCACTTAAAAGGTTGATTTATTAACATCTAATGTTATAATGTCTAGCCAGACGTGTCGTGACTCAGCTTTTTGTGAACCTAATTTGTATTTAAAAGGCAATTGAGAAGGTTGGAAGAAAGTGAAGTAATATTTATTAGCTTCACTGAAGAAATACATTTTGTTCTTACTAATTTGTTGGTGGCTTTATTTGAACATGTCGGTGTTTTTGATTTATTAGACAAAATTTTGGGCTTACATCATATTTTTGATCCCACCTTTGGGTACCTACCGCAATTGAAAGCTTTTTTTCAAAAAAGCAAAGCCTATTTATTTATTTATTTTATAGTTTTGGCACACACAAAAGAGTAAAAAGAAACTCACAATAACAGAAATGACGTAAACTTAAAATAATATGTTGGCTTTCCCACACAAATGTTGATCCATCAATCAACTCAGTCTATCGCGGTCAGTGCTGGACATAAGCCTCCCCAAATAGCGCTACAAGTCTTCCGCCTTCAGCATCCCAGTTTTATTCAGAAAGAATAAAGTGGTCTTCTTAAATAACGTTCATTTCTTTGGACCGAAACAATATTAAAATACCCCTAAAACGTATGAATAACGTCTGTACACCTTCGTATACGATTTGTTTATTGTTATTAGTAATTTATGACTGTCACAATATTTCAATCAGTTCGCTAACTCAATCATTGACAATCCATGTTCTGAATATTCAGGTCACAGGTTAGTACTATCTTGTAAGGCGTATGGTTCATTGGCGGACCAACAGTGTGTAATAGAACGCCTCTGATTAAATATGTATGTAGATAGATAAACAACATACAAGGTATCAATCAATGGTAAATTGTATGCATACCAAAAACACAAATTCACAGTCTACAATTCTTAAAGGGCTGTATGCTAGTTACTCAAAAGCTCTTAATCCTTATTTGTCTCGGTGATTTAGTATTCAATGTACAAAGGTATTTTATAATAGCCAGTCTTGTGTAAATTGTATGGTATGGTGGAACAATACCTACCGATCAACAAAACAATATCATATTTTATAGATATCTATTAACCTTAATAGAAAAGTACGATTATAATATTTTGTCTCATTAGTACATTTTGTGCTTGACGGCAATCTCCAATCATTCCTGCAAATGACAAAAATAGTCACGAGAACCTCTCTTCACGAGAAAACGTCTTAGTGTAAGATACGAGACTGCGGGTTTTGCACCATCTGTCAAAGAAGACTAGTGACCTTGTAGAAAGGACATGTCTTTATGCTATAGAGCGTTGTTTCTATTCCAAAACCGCAAAAGTCTTCTTTAAGCGCTGGTGATAGGCTCCTCATGTGTTCACAATCATGATTACCTCTATTTGTACAGATAACTGCCTCGGAACTGCGAAGAAGAAAGTCACGACATTCTCAAGGCTGCTTCGAGGGTTGAAATCACATAGGAAAGAGAAACACGGCTCCTGTTCGCCGAAACACACGCATAGTCCTCGACAAGTGCTACCACCTCAACGGGTAAGTATTTATCTCTTTTATAATAGTATTATAGTTAGTATTTATGATACGCAATTTAAATGAAATATGTATGTGTGTGAGTATAATTCTATAGTTTGCTCAGGGGTATTTTTGGTAGTGAATGACTTCATATTTTGTCTTATGATTTGCAATTTATTGGTTAAAGACAAGCCGCTCTATCCAACAAAATGCTCTTGAGTGAACTGTACAAGTACTAATTATTGTATAAACTAATAATAATAGTGTTTATTTTTCTTATTTTTTCTTTTGTTTAAAAGTAACAGGATTGTGTGTGATAAGTAGGATCTTAGTTATGCATAACAGTAACATGTAACTTGGATTGATAATTGTGTCTATTAATTTAGATAATTAATGTTTTGCGTTTATCTTGGTTTTGGAGTTTTGTGGTAAGTGAGTATAATGAAAGTTGTCTACGTAATTATTATTATTTTAATATAAAGTGCCTAATTCTCGATAAAATAATATCTTATTCTAAAAATAGAAAAGCAATTTACTTATAAAAATAATTTGCTTTTCTTTCGTTGCTTATCTGTTTTTGACAGCAATTCAGATAACTTTCTTCTATATCTGCTTTTATAAAATATGGGACGTTACGTAATAATTACGGGACTTAATTCTCTTTAACACTTACTACGTCACCATCGCATTTAATTTTTGATAGTCCATATTAATATATCTTTAGGTACAATAGTTCGAATGTACCTATGTTTTACAGTTTATAACGAAGCGTGGGTGTGCAAATTATGCCGTAAAACGTACGTACAGCCTATAACCTGACACTTCACACCGACAACCAGTACTTTGTACATAGTTTAATTAAGATACCTTTGATACCAAACTTACGTTTCCAATTGAAACGTTGTGTAATTCTGATTAAATCGAATTTACTTTACATTGTAAGCAATAAACTTCTGTTAAATATTAATTCATTCTTTGAAACTGAGATAAATCTTGATAATTTGAAATAATACTGGAAATAAATGGGCTTAAATGTGTGTAAGTTGAATTTTGTAAAATTTTACTTTAAAATCACGTGACGTGACGTGACGTGTTGTAAAGCAAAGATATTGCGTTTTAAATGCTTTGCACTTATTTATTCCGATAAAAGTTTTTATTTAGCTGTAAAAATGTAGCCCACCTGCTTCTAGCACGGTAATTACGGTAATATCCCTTCAGTATCGCTCATTATGTCGGTCTATGGGGGAACGTGTTCAGCTATTAATATTGATACATAAATCCATAACGTTTGGGTAAATCAGCGGAAAATAAACGGAATAACATCAGCACTTTTTTTTTACTCAACCAGCATTTTACACATTGAAAAGAAAACTAAACTAAAGAAATCGTAGTGAAGGAAACCTTGACCACTGTGGAACCGTTAAGAACGAAGAATAGATTATAAAAATATTTGCCTGAAAACAATTGCTTGCGATTTTCGTGAGCCGCCCCACATAAGTATGGCCACCTATTGTCACGGTTTCTCGTTAGTAACAACAACTGTTTGTAACCGAATCTTAGTTTGAGTACACGCTCACGGCGCGGCGTCTGTCTCTCGTTTTTTCATACATTCCTTTTTGCTATCCCCCCATGCACCATTATGTGGATCCGGCGCGACGCCGGTACGCCTTTGACATGCACTCCGAGCAATTAGTATGACGCGTCGTATGTACTCACGTACGTACAATACGTACTAGGAACGCTTAATTTTTTTTAATGTTTTCGTCTTATTTCGGTGCCAAAATTTTTGGACTTTCGGAATTTTTACCTCTAAATCTGTAATCACTATTAGTCAAGTTCATTTTCATGTGTGTGTATGTACTATTATGATACACTTCAATTCCATTTATTCATGCCACTCAAAAGCGACAGTTATATCAATAGTGGCATGCCATACCAACCGTCTCCCAATCGTACAACTGGTAGGCAACAGCAATGACAAGGAAATTCCATAACATGCCAATAACATGCACATACAGAGAAATACACGCTTCGAATACGCAACTCATCTCGCCCAAATTAAGTGCTACATTTTTCCACGTCCACCTATATATTTATTAATCTTCAGACAGGGGAGGTGAAAGGGGGGTTGTACGTCACCGCATGCCTTTTGAGAAATGACGCCTGCCAAAGTTAAGTCGGTTGAGCCAAGCCAAGGCGGTGAGTTATGAACGTTTGTTGAGCCAACGGATAAAGGCCATTAGAGCCCCAGTATAATCCTTATCGGCCAAGTTGCACTTAGGATTAGTCTTGTCAAAAGTTGCCTTTTTTCCGTTTATTGACCGAACCGTGTCCAGCTGTGATTAGGGGATCAGAAGTGGATGAGTCTTATTTGTAATGCTCGCAGGACCCCATTGCTTTACAAAGTTGGAAACTTTCCATTTCTTGTTGAGATTTTTCTGATCACTAATGCACATAAAGTTTAGCAGAAAGGTCAACAAATAGGTACGTTGGTAATTTAGGAAGAAATTATTATTTTGATCAAGTACTATATTTTCCGGTTTCTGAACGTCTCGAAGCCTCTATTGGCTTATTTTTTCCTCAAGTTGTAAATGTCACCTTATAATTTTTTGGCCATTAAGTTCGTTTTCAATTACTTCATCACAACAAGATATAGCTACTAAGCCGCTTATCTTGTGCTGTTTTCATAAATCAGTGTTGCGATTTTAAGTACTGAACACCCATTCCTTTAAAATTAGGTCCAGCCAATTTCCACTGAAGTAAATTAAATTCTGCTTAGTCGCACGCCACGTCATCGCTCGGCGTTCGCCTTCTAAACCGTGGTAAAATTTTATTATCCTTGTTGTTATTTTGCAAAATTAGAAGTTTCAGTTACGAAGATAGATAGAAAATGATACGGGTTTAATTATGACGTGTTTCTTGTTAAATAGTCTCTTGTTTATTTATTTTTCAAAGGCTTTTGTTCCGCTGTGGGACATTTACTGGCCGGTATTAGAATTTTAGCTATATGATTGTAGAAAGTTAACGCTCGTCAAAAATATTATGGAGGTAGAGCGGCATTCCTATTTCAATGGATTCAGCTCTTCATTTGTTCGCTATCGTGATAAGTCTTGTGATTGAGTTTTTAATTAAAATACTTAGAAAACATTCGCACTAGATCGTTAAATTAATTTTAACTTAATGTGCATGTCTAAAGTCCTATAAAATGGAATAGTCGTATAAATTTTATAGGCTATCAATACTGGATATTTTATTAGTTGATAGGGAAACGATTGATAAGAATCCTGAATTATTAATGTATAAATAGATTTCCAAGTACTGTTTATAGTTAGGTATATTATACGGTTTTTAAGGAATACTGTAATATCTTAGTCACGCTCTTTAATATGGGCAAATATTATTTCAATTTTAATGAAAAAAAATACGACTATTTATAGTTCTCAGAGTCAACAATAACTTACTAGTAAAAGTAAAAAAAATGTACTCCAAATCAGCCAGGAGTTACCTACTTAACAATAAACCCGCCAACAGATGCAATAGAAAAAAATAATCCTGCAAACTGCAACTCACTGCTTAACATAATCCCTGAATCTTAATAAACTGCACGTTTGCTTATTATTTGTAGATTTCCTTACTTACCTCGCTATGATTAATTTATTCATACTAGCTTAAAAACCCTCGTATTTTATTTTATAGTTTAAACTCCTTTTTGATGAACTCTTTTTAGGTAGTACCTGCTAGTTAAAAAGAACATTGGTTTTGGATTGTGATTGTGGCAAGTGAGTAAGCTAAATACGACGGCCATCAACTTTTCCAAATCCTTCTATACTTCCCTACACCTCGTTTTATCTTTCGCGAAGTGCGATCAATCCGGTTTGATTACAAAAGTTCTTTTAAAATCTTTAGATAGCTAAGTTAGATAACTAAACCAAAAAATAAATAAACTTTAAACGGTTCAAAAATAAGGCGCTCAATTCCTCGATTCCCGTGCCAATTCTGCAATACGATATGCCAAACGTTATAAACTGCATTTAGTCCAATATTTGTAAGAAAGCGATAAATAACAAAGTTATCATAGTATTGGTTTCGCATAGTATTGGCACATTGCCTTATACTTCTTGTGGGTATTATTGGTCCGTGTTTATGTGTATGGTTTGTTCTCTATAGACGGCAATAAAACGTTATAGTTGCTCTACGGGCGCTTTTACCATTCGAAGACCGTAAATACAAGCATCTTGTATCGATAAACGTGTATTGCACATTGCATTGTTCGACAATTTGGTAGTATGGGTTACAGTGTTTAGGCATCTGTTCTTAGAACTAAAATAGATAGCTTTTGATAACTTATTTGCGTTCAATGTGAACGGGGTAGTAGGATTAAAAGTCTAAATATATGAACAGTTGATGCATGTTTTGATGAATGAAAAACGTCTCCCTGGCAGTAAATGAAGTAGATAAACGCGTTTTGACAATAATATTTTTAGTTTACGCTTTTTTTATGCATCTATTCACTTAACTGATGCACCGAGTATTGATCAACCAAAAGCGGCAACCAGAATAGTGTCCGAAATAAACTAAATAAATTAACACGGCGGTTAAGTGTTTCGGTGTTTGTCAGGCATTTGTGGTGGGATTGTTAAATCATTTCATTATCAATATTTGCTAGACTTGTTATGAGCAATATATTTTAACGTGATAATCATGTTGCTACATATTTTCCTTATGTATTTTATTTGTAAAATTTGAAGCTGGACGATTCATAGCTTGGGAAAAGACTATTAAAAAGGTTAGCTGGAATACGTACCATTTTTCAACTATAGCCTAGCGGCTTTTTTGCCGAAATCAGTTCTTTACATAAGCATTTAACAAATTTGGTCTAAAGTGAACAGGACGACAACACGACTGATGCACCTAAACCTATGTCCTTTGGATGATAAAGATCATTTGTGGTAATTAGGATTCTTTCTTACTGACAATGTATTTCAAGCATAAAATATCAAACAATCATGCATAATAGCACCGAAAACTTCTCTAAAATGAAATTTCCGCGACATATTTTGTCACAAGCACCGTGTATTTCGTTTTTCGTGGAAACGTCCAGTAAAGCAGATTATTTCGAGCGCGCAGCCCTAGCTGCACCGCATTTATCAACTTTACTGTTGTTGTGTATTCAGAACCATTGTTTTTGACACAGATTACTTTCCTAGCACGTTTAGCAATGAAACTTGTATGCAAGTTCGTTTTGAATATTTTTGCATTACTTATTAAATGAGTTTAACGGCTTCGAGTAGGTACTTTGCGGTTCGTTTGAAAGTTTTATGATGTATTCTGTTATCTGAAAAGTTTGGTTTTGCATCAAGAATTAAACCTATGGAGCAATTTTATTAACTTTTATAATACAAATTATTGTCTTCTATGCAGTTTCATTGCATAAATAAATCAGGTTATACATCACATAAGAACATAAAAACTGTTTTCTGTTACCGATGTTAACACGATATATTCGTGTTTCAATCTACAATTTCCAATTAGTTTCCTCCCAACATTCACATTTGATAAAATTAATTATTAATTCAATATCTATCAATGCTTGTCACCAATTATCGTGTCAACTGGAATCCAGAAATACAATTTAAGTTTGCCAATCAAATTTGAATTTTATTGCAATATTCATAGAATGTTTGTTTATTTGTAATTCATAGTTGTATCACTCAACAAGCGAAAATCATGTTAGTGTCAAGTTAAATATTGATTGTGGCGTTGATTTATTTCACTGGTTGACATAAATTAATAATTTAACACTATTTGAATACACCTTATCGTTATTATAAACATTAATCTAAAGTTCGCTTAGCTTTGAAATAACTTGCAATATTGTAATGAATTAGTTCTTTTTTCCGGCTAGATGTTAGGACGTTTAGAAGTTTTATTTTTAATTTAATCATAAGTTTTCTTGATTGATAACTGTTAAAAATTAATTGCATATTTAAAAATCATCATTTCAATGACCTTGTTTCGTGTAAAACAAATAAAATAAATTAATATCGATGTCGTGTGTCGACAACGCGAATACTCCAAATTCAAAATTAAATCCACACGTTAACTCAATCACAAATTCTGTACCAAAACCATTAAGCCGTCAATAGCTCGCTTCAAAACATAATTTTAGAACGATATTTTCGAATAAAGAAAACGTGTGTGACTTTGATAAGGGGCCAATAAATCGTGCAAGGTTCGAGTTTGGGGCATCCGCGCTGTCGCATTATAGAAGCTCCTATTGTAGGCTATTCGCATTATTCCCTTATCAAGTGGGAGTTAATGGGCGAGCATTGTTGGTCCTATGATTAATTGATTCGTACGTACATGCTTTCATTGTGATGCAGATATCCTTAGCTTTTTCCTTGCTTAAGTGAAAATGATAAATTGAAATCCATTGTGTCTAGTAGTTGTGACGGTATGAGCGTATGCTAATTAGCGCGGTGTGATTTTGATTGTTTACTTTAAATTTGTTTGTACAGACAATAGTGAATTATGAATGAAGTTGGAGTTGGTAAATATGGAATAATAGTTTCGTATCCGGCTTGTAATGGAATGTTAGTTTTGTAAGTTCGTTTGTGTGATTTAGTGAAGTGAAGTCAAATAATAAGGTAGTGGAGGGTATCCTGAGTCTATCCGGCAATATCTAAACACTTTTTAGTAGTATAAAGTACCTAATTTAATGGTGAGACAAAGAGCGATTTGTTCGGTGCAATTCAGAAAATAAATGTTCAAAATTCCTTTCCTGTCGACTCAAAAATTCTTAAAGAGTGTTAGTAAAAAAGGACGTATAAAATGGCGTAACTATAATGCATTACGTTCATAATTTCTACAAAAATGCATTCATAACTCTTTCGTAAAAAGCTCTTTTGAAAAAGGTATTCAACACAGGCATTTAGGTGCCAACGTTGAATAATCATAACATGCAATGCACACTTTTATAACCACGTAAATATATTTATGCTAAAGATTAAATAATGGTCTTGTAAATGGTCCTTATGTGTATTTTATACTGCGTACATTTTGCTTTCATCTTGAAAAATGGAACTTCTATGAAGTACTTTACATAGACAAATTTTTTTTTTTAAATTTTCATTGCTTATGATGTTAAATGTGGAACTTTTTTATGGATATTTTAGTGCTGGATTTAGTGTAAAGATAGTACGTTTTATTACCGCTTAAATGAAGTACCTACCACTCACAAAACTTGGTTAATACCTTTTAAAACTGTATTTACACTAAAATTATGAAAACTAAAAGTTCTACTGAGTTCAAGCTATAATTTATCATACCGTCGCTTTCGCGAGAACGGTGATTCGTGAAAAAGTTTAGACTTTTCAAAGTAGCTTACAGTGTATTTGCGAAATCTTTATGAAAAAAATGACTGGCTGATCATATGATAAATGATGGAATTTTTACTTAATTAATATTCTGTTTTGTGAATGACCTAATTAGCATTTGATAAAGATGCAATGAAAGTGTTTAGCTTAACATACTACCACTACGTACTATTAATTTATCTAAGTTTAAATAAGCTATGATGATTGTGCCCTCCGAAATATGTATAATGTATATTTTAGATGATTATTTAGACGTCGATAGCCACACAATAAAAATACTTACGCACAAAAAAAAGCCAAGACTTGGGCTCAAAATTCCAAATTTCCTACAGGTTGATACGCCGGACAGCGTGCTACAAAGTGGCCTAGGCCTTGGGCCTGGTCCCGACACGGCCTTAAGATCCATGGTTGACCCGAGAGACTATGACCGCCTCCGCTTCTTTCAAATGAGTGCCGCCCAACCAAACACCTTCGAAGAAACTATTCATAGGGTGAGCATTCAGCACATTTTCCTACTTCATCTATGACAGGCAGAGCTGGGAAAACCCATTAACCAATCTTTTTCTCCTTGATCTTACTTCATAAATTGACTTAAACTCCAAAATTACTTCAAATAATATCTGAATCATTATAAAATACACTCATTGAATTAAATGATTTAATTACAAAAACCTACTTTGATATAGAGATTTAGTGAGTTTTTTTCTATTAAGTTTTCCAAAAGGTAAAGTGAATGTGTTACTCGGACCCATACAAATAGCTATTACCGAACTAAAAATAGAAAGCTCTGCCTCTCATAGGTGTTTGAGGAAAATGCCGCAATCTGTTATGCTCTGGATGGCAAATATTTAGTATATTTATATTTATGTATAGATGTACTCTCTTAATTCATCTTTAGGTTATTTTTATATAAAATTTGTACACGTTTTGGGTGGCTTCTTGAATATTGTAATATTAAGATTTTACTATTACTTAGATAAAGTTTATGATATTCCTAAAGCTTTTTAAATTCATTTTATACTTGCTTACTTTAGTTTTTAAAATATTGCTTCTTTGTTATTCTTTATGTAAGGGTTTAGTATTTTTAAATAATCTTTTTTATGTATTTTTTTTCACATATTTCACTTTGTTATGATGTTGTAAATTGTGATTTTATATAAAAAGGTATGCGTTTGCCAAACAGAGTAATAACAGACTTCAAAATTCAAAATCTCATTGATCACATTTTGGCTTACTTTATCGGCATGCTCAAAGAATTGGAGGTGGCTCTACAAACGGATCTTATTTAAATAAATACTGTATTATTTTACCATTTTTATGTACCTACATTTTTCTTTATTTCACACAAATATTATTTCTCCACAGCACCGTAGTTTGGCATAATTTGCACGAAATGATTCTGCATGTAACATTACTGAACGAAGCATGTAATGCACGATGAACATCATGTTATTCTTTAAAAGATACACAAACCACTTATTTCGTTAAAATATGCACTTTCTGTTATGTTTTGCATTCATTCTAACGTTATCATAATTGTTTTCAGGGATTCTAAATGATTATTTTGTACATGGGATATAGGATGTTATTTTTTCGTTAAACTTTATTGGCAATATTTTTGTTACAGTTAAAATATCAAGAAGCAATGAAGAAAAAAGATAAACTAGCAAGAGAACAGGAGGAGGTATGATTACACTTTGTAACTATCCCCGAGCAATACGTTAATCTTTTCATTAAATATTCCCTAAAGATTGAGATGTCATTGCTTTAGTAGAACGTCACAACACGTTTCTCAAGATCGCCTCAATGTAGCGTACATAAATGCAGTATAAAGTTCCCCGTTATTTACGAAGCGCGCATCCAAAAATAATCTGATGGTAGCCTCGCACCAACGTGTAATCTCCTGTCAGGCTCAACCATTCGACGCACCTACCGAGCCAAGCTAATCGTGCCCTAATCTCGGACTAAGCCTATTAGAGGCAGTTGTATCGCTTCCCTACGAAACTTCAGAAACCCCTTGCTCAGCACATTTCACTCGTAAAACTATGGGTCGAACTTCGGTATATTGTACATTGAAATTTTACTGTTTCAATAAACTGTTTGCCGCAATTCCGTTCAACATGGAGTGAGTTTTGGGAGTTTTAATAAAAATATTGGTAGCAAATATTTTAATAAAAATAATATTCTTACACCTACAGCTGTGTAGCGAATTCTCGTAACACATTCGTTCCTATAACCCGAGTAAACTATACGGAAAATGTTTCAAACAAATGTTCATGTTTAAATTTTCTCACAGCATGTTTCGGTAAAATTTTGCTTAAATCTCATTTCCTAGAACAGTGCGACACGTAAATCCCTTTCGTGTATAAACTGCGCCGTCTTGGTAACTAAGTGTGCATAAATTAAGTTAATGTTCAATACTTTTCTACTTACGAGGAAGTGGTCCTTTTATTGCCCCCCGTGAATTATTATCGTGTTCACGAATTCTGGAAAATATTTCCTTTGAAAAATATTTAACTACATACTATTGATCGGCTCACGGTTCGTACGCAACTGTTGGAACTGAGTTACGATTTTGCTGCACATGTGTTTAAATTTTGGATAACATAAGCTCAAAAGCGACCAGTAAGTTTGTGGAGCGAATACGAAACACAGAATGTGTATAATAGAGATGTATTCACGTTTTTTAGGGTTAGGTTTACCTTTTATAGTGCGTGTAATTTAAGCCTATATTTTTGTTTCTGCTATAAAACGTACGTGTAGACATGAATAAAATCATCTCATTTGCTTAGTAAACCCGTAAAGATTTTATATCTCACTCGAAGGCATTGCTGTTTTACACAAGGAAACTGGAATGAACTCGGCGGGTGGGAAAAATTGCAAAATCCAAAAATGTTTAGGCACAATGTAACAGACTCGTGAAAATTGCTCATTATTTTTAAAATTAAAAATTTCCTATCTTGTTTCTTCACTCCCCTACAAAATAGCTAGCTCAGTTTCGCTGTAAAATTAAAATAATATTATCCTCTTTAGGGGAGAATTTCTCGCAAAATATTCAAAACATCGGATGATGTGTTGAGTGGTTTTGTAAAGTATTAATTTTTGTTTCAGATATTAAGAGACATAAGACATGGTCTTATGAATATGGGAAGAGACGGTGTCCGAGGGCCTTTCGGAGGTATGTTTTAATTCTTTGCATATAAACCTGTACAAAAACTTACTACATTGAACATGTTTTACAAATTATGCTTATGATTTGAGTTCCTAATTAAAATGTCATTGTTGGGTTTTTTATAATTGAGCTGTACATAAGCAGTAATAACAGTAACATTTATAAAACTTAAAATATCTTAAATAGTGTTAAGGCGGAAATCTTCTAAATAGATATTGATTGATTTACCCCTGTTTATATTTAGTTAAGACTATATTTTTCTTTGCTTTTATGGGATTTTTAAATTCGGAACTTCGAAGTAATTTAGCTTTTACACTATTTAATGAGATATGTAGTTTTACAGTTTGAAAGTATTCAAACAATCAGATTTATTAATTTAAGTTATCGTGATTACGCATGTTGCTTGCACGTTGTTTTGATAATATATTTAGGATCGATGTTTAATCAATTTATTGCGGAATGCTTGTTTTGATGATGATCATTTTTCACGTTGACATTATTATAATCATTCGGTATGCTTTCGATGTGCAACTATCATTCATAAGATTTTTTTTACTGGAATCATAATTCGTACGAGAATTCCTTAATTTTAACGTCAAAAAACAAGCGCGTTAGAATTTTGAGAAAAATAAAACAAATAATAAACACAATCACCTTCATTCATTAAAAAGTTTTTACTTTGCGACAAATGCTGAATGCATGTTCTGGAATAAAAATGTTTTGCAACCACGCACGGCTTACGATGTTCGTATACAGCTTTATCTGCAGTGTTGTCAGTGATTCGCCACTATATGGAAAGCATTTTACGGTAAACTTTTTTGGCAATTTTGTTAGCACGTATTTTTTATTTGCATTACTGGAAACTGAATTAAATTGATATGTGGTCAGTGGTCTAATAGAGAGCTCGTTTACAGACGACACGTACATGTACGACGACGAAGCGCGAGGCCTCTCAGGGCGAGGACATTGGTACGACGAACCACCCTATGAAAGTGATCCTGAAGATTTTCTAATGGGAGCTGGATCGCCGGCAGCGACTTTTCACAATGGAAGAGTTTGTTTCACTCTCAACCTCCGAAATGAACCAAGTGGCGAAGGTGTTATTTCTCTCCGAAGCGCTGGCGATATTAGTGTAGCAAGAACCCCTCGGAGGGGATTAATAATTCCGCAGAGTGGCCCCTACCCAACCACCGTGATCCCCTTGCGAACGGCAAGAGATCGGGAGAGTGGAGATTACGCGGCATCCGACATCCAATCTATAGGCTCAAGATTATCTGGTATCTCTTTAGATTCAAATCGGTCCGAAAGAGAATCCAGACGGGGTTACAGGCAAATGTCTGGATATCGGATAGGTGTCGATCACTTATCTCCAGCTTCATCGGACTACGAAGATCAAGAAAGTGAAACAGATTCACAACACATAGCCACTGTACACAAGGTAATTTAAGTATACTTTATTTTTGTATCTTTAATTATTTTATTTATGTTTTATATTTTGCATAACGTAAAATAAATTTGCTGATACAAATGTTGCTTTTAATTTTAATATCCTTTGCCCAATTAACAATTTTATCACTTATTCCAGTCAGCTGAGGAATGTGAAGGCGTGTCAAACCTGGCAGGGAAGGTTCGAGGTCTAAGACAAGACGTCCAAAGAAAAATATCAAGATTAAGACAAGAAAGGGGCCCAGAAGGCAGCGATAGGCGAACAAGTGGCGACCATGCGTTTCCATGTTCTAATAGTTCTTTTGAAAGTCTTCCCAGCGGATCAGGCAGTAGTGAGTGGATTTATTGAGTTATTCGTTTGTGTTAATATAAATGGTTTTGTAAATAAGTTTGTCTTTCCTTTCTTTCTGCTATAACACCCCACGAGTTACTTACAGATACCTTTTTGTATTATACTTAGATCCCAATTTTATTTGCATCGTTACCTAATCCTACTAATTGCATCGCAGTAAATTACTAAAACTACTACCTATTCACAGTCGAACAAAGATGTACACAGGTATTCTACTTTCAATGTGTTGGTCGTAGACATTGGAATTTATTTTATTTGAGCCTAGAATATTTATGTACAGGCACACAAGCATTGGTTCGCGCCGGTAGTAATCACTCATCTCTCTCGGCAGAAGAAAACATAGAATTAAGTCCAGCCGGGCGGAGTTTACTCGTGCCGCAAATGCTGTGTCGGGCTCGGGCGCTTGTCGATTACGTACCCAATATTTATGAGAAAGATGCCCTGAGATACAAGGTAAGACGACTTAATACCAAAGCGTGCTTCGTTGTCTGCAGTTAGGAAGGAATTTCTAACAACCTGTTATTTGTCAACAGAAAGGAGACATCATAGAAGTAATCAACATGAACGCGTCCGGTATTTGGCGAGGAGTACTTAACAATAAAGTAGGGAACTTTAAGTTTGCTAATGTAGAAGTTCTATCTGAAAGAGACACGGTCCGTTCAAGATCATCTAAATGGTGCAAGAGCCGAGAAAGGTTATGGGAAACGCGACCCCGTACTGTTGAAGAACTATTGAGAAGGATAGATTTACTGGAGTATGCAGTCGCCTTTGCAAGAAATGGATATGAAGACATAGAATTATTTAAGGAGATCGAACCCTCAGATTTGGACTACTTGGGAATAATGACTCCAGAGCATCGAACACGCATCCTGGCTGCTGTACAACTTCTGCATCAGTTAGAATGTAAGCTATAATAATGCTTCTAAATTCTGACATTTTACATATCTTTCATAGTAATCTATACTAGTTATTTATAACAATATAACTGTCTCAGGTGCCGAAGGCGAACCAGAAGCTGATGGAGGTGGCTCAAGTTCAGAAGGTGGTGACTCTCCTTTCGGGAGACGTCAGTTTCCACGAGATTCAGGATGTTATGAGGCAGGAGTCGGAGTTGGAGGCGTCCGAGTACGCACTTCACCTCTAGTCCACAGAGCTGATGAGCCAACACACAGGCCACCAGATCCAGCGCCGCAAGCGAAACGTTCAATCCGTAGACGACAACCAGATGATGCGGAATGTGACAGAATTGAAAGATATCCGGGAACTGGCACTGAAAGGACAACTGTCCGAAGTGGCGGTTTACCTGGCGGTGCAAGGGACGATACTTGTGAATCTGATCATCGACTCAATGTTGTCAAATTTGTAGCTGGTGGCGAGCCGTGTGCGTCTGAGAAAAGTAGCGACTCAGGGGTGAGTAGTTCGTCGTTAAGTTCTGCTCACCCCCACCGTCCCTGAGCGAGGCCCTCCGCGCCCGCGCTTGCCTAGGCGCTGGCGCGGGCGCGTGCGCAAGCCGCGCAACCGCCCGCACCCCCCGCCGACACTGAACCATCCGCGCCGCCCGCGCCTGAAAATGAACAAAACTAGCCAAATATTTTCACCGCACATAAAATTTAGTTTAGAGGAACAATCGTTACGTTACGCATTTTTTTGCAGTTTTATTATGTATATTTTTACTATCATAAATCAGAAGGTCACATATTTCATGTACATTACCTGATCAACTCGAAATAAGACTGAAAAATAATTTCTAAATGAGAATGGAATATGTCAGTGTTACGGGCGGTGCAAAAAAATAAGTGTGGGTAAACTTCTATTTTGGAAGACATTGATTAAAATGGACTTTTGTCTTTGGGGCATAATGGTTTACTGCATCAAACCCACAACTAATATTCTTTGTGAAAGAACTTGTTACTTAAAGACTGACCCGAGTTTCATAGCATTTTCATATGCTGTAATTTTTATGAAACGGTTAGCAGTTAACTTTCTATAATGTATAATCACTCTTCCTCTTTGATACATGTATTCAAGTAATAAAATGTGAACGAGAGATTGATGTCAATAGTTTCGAATGAAAACTGATTTTAGAAAGGAATAATTATTATAAATTGTAGATATTTTATTTAGGTTGCTTGTTACGATTTCACATGCGGATTTGAAATCGCTTTTTATCATTCCGTCATAAATTGGAAAGCATATCATAGATGGCAGCAATTTATTATTATATAAGTTGGTTTTAATTCATTAACCTGTTCAAAATACGAATTAAAGCTTTTTGTGAGTTAGCCGGTCATTTTGTACATAATTATAAGCTTTTATTTTTAGTTTACGTAGTGATAAATGACATGTAATCTTCAACTGTAGAGTGTAGCTGTCCTGTTGTACTTTATCATGATACGTACCCAGTGCATAAAATGTCCGGGTTATGTCCACATTCCCCAGTGTGAGAATGACGATTCATAGATTGCGTATTGATTGACTTGTGTATTTTTCGTTTTTACGTTTCTTGTGTTTATTTTGAACAGATTATTTTAAAGGCTTTCATGACTGTATTTATGACTGTATCTAGGTAATATTAGCGGAGGCAGTATGCCATTCGCGTAAGAACCGGGGCGTTGGAAGCGCAACATTAATAGCAATAACTGTAAATACATAATAGATAGGTTAATTACTATATGTATGTTGATAAAAAAGTTTTTGTAATTGTTTAAGAGAGCGTTATGCGGTAAGCCGTATGTACAGATAATGTAGTGAATCTGTGAAATTTTGAATTTCACCCCGCTATCTTCCGTGTCATGGTAAAGCAATTTGACATATTTTACGATCTTCGCACTTGTGACTGGCCTGTCGTAAAATTGTAACCACTGTCAAACTACCGATGAAACAAAACAATATTAGATTTTGTCACAGAACTGGTTGCGTCACAGAACTTTCCCGTTCACCCATTGTAATAATATTACCTTTCTCAAATGGTACGTACAAATGTGGATTTTCTTTAATATTCTTCGATAAAGTGGATCTGTCTTGAATATGAACGGTTTCATGTATAGCTGTATAAATGTAAAGATTACAGTCGATATTTGTAACAATTACCATTTACATGTAAAAATTAAAGATTCTTTCCTATTTGAGCTATTGAAATCAGGTCGCTTTTACACAAATGATTTTTTAATTAATCATCGAATCTGGTAATTGTTTACGTCTTTTCTTTTCCGTAGGCTCAGCCTTTCGTGTCAAAATTGGGCATACCCGACTGTCCATGGTAAAACGTGTAAATTTTGTAAAAAAATATTTCTTACACACTTTTCGAATACAATCGTGAACTAGTCCGAACTATTGAATGTATATAGTTAAATGTTTGTTACTTGTATATTGTAGATAGAATATATTTCTTTTGAATTGTATATGCAATGAAATTAATTCTTTATTAAAAAACAATGTTAATTAAAAAGATAATTTATTTATAATCAAATTTACGTTGACTATGCTCAGGTAGATGTGAATTTATTCATAGGTTTTGTGGTTATAGAGTTGTTTTTAATACTTGTGATGATAATAATGATTAAGCTGTATAATTCACATTTTCTTTTAGTTCCGTTAGTCATACATCATTAACGGTGCGTACTTTTTGTAGCATTTTTTTAAACAGACCTTATGTGTAAGTTAACTAATCTGTTTACAAACATGGATTCTAAATAAATAAATCCGAAAAATACTCTTGCATTTTATTTATCGCTCAAACGAAAGAGGTCTTGACAACTGCGTGTAACTTAACACGTATTAAAACACTGCTCAATACAAGTGTTAACTTTTCCCAAATAAAATAATAATAAACATAAGTTGATAAATTGTAATAACTCCAAGTGTAATAATATGTTTAAAGTACATTAATTCTCTTCAGACAAGATACATAATCTTTATAGTCTCTTTGAATATAGTATAGATTAACAACAACGCAAAATATTTTATGACAGTCCACTAGAATATTCAGCGCGAATTTTCGTAATCTTAACAGAACCCAATTAAGTATACATGAATCAAGAACAGGCTGCTATAAATAATCCAATAACTACAGTTAGCGCCTGGCTATAAGGAACTACCACCAACTCTAAAAGTTCCTGTTGTTAAAGCGTGATAGAGCTACTTTGCGTAGAGCGCCATCCCTCTTCCACAGTTACGTTTGG
Organism: Trichoplusia ni; assembly: GCF_003590095.1. Lineage (NCBI taxonomy): Eukaryota > Metazoa > Arthropoda > Insecta > Lepidoptera > Noctuidae > Trichoplusia > Trichoplusia ni. The sequence goes on from NC_039491.1 coordinate 5,816,139, forward strand.
GTATCTGATATCTCAGGTTTACTAGATAAATTATTCCTAACTATAAATCTTTGTTACTAAATCATACAAATGAATACATAAGAAATAACTTGTCTGAATAAATAACAGGATTGATATAATCCAATTATCAATCTATGAATTTAAATTTTCGTTGAATATTTAAACGTCGAACTGCAAGCGATTAGAAGTATTCAAAGATCTGTTGATTAAAACTATATTGTAATGTTTTGAAATTCGATTCATGTTGATACATTTTATTAAATACTGGCTGTTGCTTGCAGCTTCGCCTATCTGGATGTGGGTTATAGTTGCAAAAACATTATTATACTTCAATGGAACACTCCATTATAGAATAATAATGTACTACTAAAAGTAGTCTATAGGATAATCCAAGGTGACGGCTACATCCATCCCGAATTTCATCGAAGTCGGTCCAGCCGTTTGGAGCGTGAAGAGGTAACAAGCAAACACACATACTAAGAAAAACACACAGTCATATTACTTCGCATTTATAATATTACTATGATAAAACTTAAAGATGGATTTAAGATTCGATTTTATTCATATCATAAAATCTTTATTATCATTGCCGCATAGTCAAAGCAAAATAAATCTTCACTTGGAGAAAACGGGGTTATCTATTTCATAGATACTGAAATTTAAAGCGAGATTAAGATAAAGTCTTAATCCTTAGAATACTTAAAGAAATGGTTCGCAATTGAAAAGCAATTTAGGAGAAATTATTCCAAACTGTAGTTCTGCAACATACCAACAAGATTGAGACAGATACGTTCTTGTATAAATGTAACTTTAAATGTAATTTCGAGAACATTGTAGGCGGACATCGACTTACAAATCGCAATAAGTAAATACTGGTTATTCAATAAATCATTCTAAATTCTACAAGCCCCGAGCTATCATAAAACTCCGTCAAACATCTTGATACACCCATATCTATTAACAAATGTCATAAAACAAAACTTGTTTACTCAATACCGCAAGCTTTCATATCTTATCTCACTTAATAATGAGAAGCACTTAATCTGTGTCATACTATTTACTTCAATAGATTGCAAATCAGTATTTCTGCGTGGCCAATGGATTATCGATTTGTAGAGTCGTTAAAATTGATTTCACCTTTAGTATTCTTTTGCACATACGACATTAGACTTTATGATATTGGAATAGATGCGAAGATGTGTAAGCAGATGTTGTATTGAATTTATTTAGAGATAACAAGCAGATTCACGGTGCTGTGAAGCTTGTGAATAAATATCGACTGTACATCAATGTTGAAGTGCGTATCCACTAGTTGGCATTCATATGAACTATTCTACTACGAAACGTATTAAATAAACATTATATTCGTCGGCACACATACGTATTCAATATGATATGTTGATAATAGTAAGCTCAATTACTCTTCCCTATTATGTAAGTTTATGGCTATTGAGTGTTTGACCTGTCATAACTCAATATGACATTTTGAAATAATCTGTTTATATGCAATACAATGTAACCACAACATTTATTAAATAACATAAGATAATTAAACAATCTGTACCCAGCGACACAGTCTCAAACTAGTAAATCTTGTAATATGAGAAACAGACCCAGAACAAATGATTGTGCTCATCATACAAATATGTGTCCTATACAGGAATTGAACCCATGACCTGTAAAGCAAACAGGGCAAGTAACCAATAGACCAACAGGCCAGTTGAAAGAAAACAAGGAACAAGAAAATTTACTTATTAAATATTAGTACGTACTTTTGAATACCTTTAGACAACTCTTTGTTGACAAAATCTTGCAAAATCTTATAGTTTATAGTGAAACCCTGACTCTTGAGATTAGTTAGTACGCCTGTGTTTCAGAAGTAAAGAATTCTCATTTTTATAACAGGTAAATATACTTTCAATACCGACAATATTTATTAAAACGTTAAAAGAACCGAGCATTTATCAAATCACTGTATCTACGAGTTCGCTAGGAAGTTAAATATAAAAAACATAATTCTAACTCATCCTGTAACACAACTACATTAATTAGAGATCTCTACAACTAGATACACAGATGTTAACTTGACAGTAACAAGTGTCCATTTTTGCGACCGCAAACGTAGATGGATCGCAGCGATTTGCAGTCAGTGTACCGACTCTACGCGCAATTATACAAGCCGATGACTTATTATACCTCACTGGGAACCTTATATCATGCGGCGTTGAATATTTTTTATTTCTCACGGAATGTAAATCTTGTGGAACTAGAAATTTCTGTTTGTTTCATTCAAGAACTTAAGTAGCTTTCTTACAACTTGTTTTATCTTCATAAATAGATTTACTGCGGTTATCGTAGAAATAGTAAAGGTTAATAGGTTTTTATGAATAAAGAAAAGTGATATTAAAATATGAATTGGCTTTTGAACTGTTTGATTTTAATTTTAGAAAATTTTCAGTTTTATCCAATTGTAATACTGAGAGTCCATTACGATGGACCAAAAATACAGTTCGGTGTAAGAAGACATATTGTTATTTTAACCATACGTGTTTTAATACTAAATCTGTTAAACTAAGTTCAAGGCTTATACTGGATCATAAAAGTATTAGTGTCAAGTCTCAAGTACACTACAACTCTACTGCATAGAACATACATTTATAATACTAAAGGCACAGGAACCAAGTTACGACTAGCGCAAAATTTACGGTGTCCATAAACGTCCGAATGCAAACTGTATGACGGGAACAGCGAACACAAACAGTAAAATTTGAAATTAAAGGCGCTCACTTTGTCGTAAATTTTGGATGGCGGCCATTTATTTTATTTACAAAATATCAGTAAATGCTTTAAAGAGTTATTAAATTAAATAAAATTAGCCTTCATAAAGTAAGAAAGGAGAACCAATTTTATTTTGGCTTCACTGCCCCTCATCTCAGTTCAAATCTTCTCCGTCTATTTTAGAACAGATACACCATTTTACAGACGCCACATAAAGTAAAAATAAGTTAGCAAAATAGCTTAAATTACTTCGAAAAGAACAAAACACTACTTTCGATTAAACCTCAACAACAACCTACCCTAATATCTATTACAAACTCCACACAATATATTGTCGATATCTACGCGTGGAAGCTGTACTATTTAAGATGCACGCTCATGGTTCGCACGCATTCCAACACGCGAATTCGGTCGCGACACTTTACGCGCATATCGCCTACTACAGAATAAAGGGTGTGCGTGCAATATTATCGCTAATGGAATGTGCGCGGCTCTTGTGAATCTCGTGAGCACTCACGTGTTGAGACGACTAAGCTTCGTCTGTCAACACTCTTACTTGAGATAAGCGCGTTTTGACACTTGTTTTTTTTTTATATTTAATCCAAATGGGTCAATTAACAACTTATGGTATATATTTAACATATATTAAACTTAAGAATTGATTGAATTGAAACATTAAAGTGCCCAAAGTAATATATTAAGTGTGTTAAACACCCTTACTGATTCATTGTGACCATTTTTTTCTTCTTTACTTAGTAATTAGATTTAAAGCTCGCACATTGACTGTATCTTTACAGTATTATTATCGTGCAGTACATCTGTATTGACATTAACGGCGTGACTGTACCGGTATCTTAATAGTTGTGATGAAACGGTAAAGTGATAGGCAAGTAAGTTGGTAATCACGGAACTACGTAAGTACCAGTTTTGTGTGGGTGTGAGTTCATTGTTAATACAGATCTATGCTTAGAACTCTTTGAAAGTATAAAATATAAAAACAGCTGATCGTACACGAAATATTAACAAAAAGATGTTTATTAATTGAAAGAACAGCAAACTTCGCAAGTGATGTATTTCTTTCTTTAAAATTGTCAAAAATATTGAGGTTAAACAACGTATCTTAAGGTTACAAATATGAGGGGTGATTTTTTTTTTGTTAAAAACTTATGAAGTATAGGTTTTGTGTCCTATTTGAAAGGAATCCTCAGTGTAGAAAGTTATCGAGCAGTCGTGAAAAACAACACAATTGAACCAAAACAAAAACAGTTCCATGTAATTCTACATTAGGTGTAGGAGCTATTGCAATCAGTCACAATTTTGTGATTACATATACTCTACTAATGACGGTTATTTATATCGCAGCGGGTCGTTACTCAACTCGGCAAATTAGCTTGATAAGTCACAGTGGTACCTAGGTACTTCATATATTCTCAGCTATTTATTAAGGTATCAATTGGTCTTGAAATCGACATAATATTTGTTATTGTTGTTAAATAAGAAAAGAGGAAAGATGTGTATTTGCGAAAAAAAATGGTCGAACAGCTAAATTGTATAGTCACAAGAAATACTGGGGATTCGATGTCGGTGAGACATTGGTCGAATCTGTAAATTGTTTGACTGACTAAGTGAAAACGAACACTTAAACTTGTCACAAATTGGTGACTCCAGACAGATATTAATATGTTCTGTGATTTAAATTATTATAAAAAATTACAGAGACGAAACAACAAACACCTTGTACTTACCTCACTTTATTAGTAGATAAACTATTTTGAACCATGCATACAAAAAAAAATGCGAAAACTTCAAACCAAATGGAACAGTGTACTTAAAATAATAATGCGAGTACTAAAAACGAAATGTGAATTCGTTTCAGTCTTAAGCACTCGCTTATTATCTAACTGGATATCAGGTTACAGTAATATAGTACTACTTTGTCTGGGCCACAACCGGGGTGTTCAGACATGTTTACCTGAGCGAGGTATGTGCACTGTAATTAACTTTTTATTTTCACACGGCCAGACCACCAGCATAGTCTGCCCTTTTAAACAGCCAGACGAATTGCGAATACACCTTGTTGTGTATAGGTGTTATACATAAGACAAAATTCTATATAGGTTTTATTCATTTCATTTATTAGTTGCTAGTCTAACAGCTGATTAAATTCCTCCCGATTTAAAAACTTTTTCTTTCTTCCTCCCCATGTGTCTTTATCATGAGCAGGGAGCGACAAGTGTGGTAAAAACGAATACAGGTCATCCCGCCATTTCTGTCTGGGTATACCTGGCTGACGGTGGTTTGTACGGAACCACACGGTGTTATTGAGTACTCTCTATTATTTAAATTCGAATAAACGTAGCCAAAGTGTTAGTCTAACGTATCAGCTGCTCCCATAACAAATTTTATCGAAGTCGGTTGTGCCGTTTGGCATAAACACTCGACATTCTTTCGCATTGATATATGATGATATGTGATCATCCGAGCAGAATATGATAGGACGAGGTAAAAAAAGAAAACGAAAATCATCAAAAATTAACTTAAAAAAAAAACTCTGGCACAAACTTCACCACTGCATGATTTTATTAAGTACTAAAGACCGCAAGGATATCAGACTTATTTTTAACATCCTTTATTTTCATTGTTCTCATTTTATAGCTCGCAGTCATAATAATGTTATCTCTAAAACAATGAACTAAATGAACCTAACACTTGTTATCACTTTTATTGTAACGACCTACGTGGAACGCATCCAAGTCAATTTAGCAAATGCGTACCTACACTCAGCTCTACTGGGAATCATATAAAAATGATATTTAATACCGTACTCTATTATTCTACGATGTAAATATCCCTTGATTATTTAATCACACTTTGTGACCTGTTCAACAGCAAAAAATGAAATAATTCAAATGTTAAAAATACATTATTTTTTGGTTCAGTTCAACATTCATTCCCCTCAATCATAAAAGAGAATCTGAATTATTTTTGGTAGTAAAATACTCGGTACAAGTCAGGAAAACTGATAAGGTATGTAATACAGTCAGTGTAAGTTGTCCAGATCATACCATATTCTGACTCTCAGTATCTGCAGTCAGATTTGTAAAACTAAGCGGAATGGTCGTTATTTTAAATACTTAGTCCAGTACTGACTATTAAGCCGGATTCACACTGAGAATGGGAAGCTATTTGAAAGGCAATTTGAGCCAATTTATCAAGTGCAAACTACCACATTTATGCCAAACGTGCTTTTTAAAAGTGTATTTTCATTAAAACTGTGTTCATTTTGGGAATATTGTGTCACAGTGGTTAATATGCATGTCAATGATTATTTCTGTTTGAAAAGTTGGTTTCAGATCAATACCTACCTGTATCGCTACAAGTTTTTATTTCAATTGAATTTAAAATTCAAGTTTTTTTTTGGAGTTCTAGTGATTACAACAGTGGATCTAACTAAAAAACATGCCAGAGATACAAATATAATTTTCATTTATCATTACTGTGGATTTCGTCCCTGAAAAAAAATCGGAGTTAGTATTCAGTTGTAACAACTCTGGATAGTAATTGCGCACAGCTGTGTAAGGAAACGAGAATAAATACGAGTATGTTAGGGATGTGACTATTAATTTGAACTTAATCCATTTGTTCCCAAGATTTTCATAGTGCAATCTTACTTCAACATCCTAACTGCTTGCTATCGACATAGGCATTAATAGCGTTTTACGATATTCTATCCCCGTTAATAGGTACCTAGCATCAGATTAGTTTAAACCTTTCGAGGTTTAAATTAATTCAAACTTCTCAGAAAACTCATCGTTCGCAGTAAATAGGTATATTAAATGTTATACGTTGGTAAATGGCTACAGTATGTCTTTTAGTAACATACTAATTTAAGTTATAACTCTTGTATCCGCTAGTAACAGGATTTCTTTATTTGCATAATGCTCGGGTACAAAAACTGAAGAGAACATTAAGATTAAGCTACAGACTCAACATCATCAACCTATTTTTTTTTCCAACTGTGTTGTGGTCGGCTTCCAGTCTAACCGAATGCAGCTAGGTACCAGTGTTTTACAAAGAGCGAACTCCTCAACCCGGTTACCTGGGAAACATGGTACCCCTAAGTAAGTTTGAAGACCGTAACGACTTCATAAATAACAGACGCTAACCATAATTTGAGCCTTGAGAAATACGGAGGAATCGTGACATGACATAGGTTTTCAACCATCCACGGCCGACCGTATCAAGCGTAGCTTAACCCGCGATTGAAGATTGAAAAACTTCAGCAGTTTTAGCTAAGCCACGAACTCATAATTCTAGTACCTATATAACACACTCATTTAAATAAATCTCAACCGTTGCATAGTTGATTGTTTTTCATAGTGATAAAACAAACTTTGACAATTAACTAATTTAAATTTCAAACTACTACAACAACTTTAAATTTTTTACAAAAAAAAGAATCTCAAATACTTCTCACAATTATTGGCATTAGAAGTGAGTACTCATATGTGCAGGAGAAAAAGGCACGCAACACGACTTTCCACTTGTAAAAGCGAGTTTAAATAAGGATCGCATTAGTTGGTAAAAGAAACCTTGAATATGCCTGTCTGTCGTCACACACGGACATGTCGAATAGTTTTTACATTTTATTAGCCGATGGGTATTATAACTCTTTTTATTTATCGTTTCTATTAGGCTTAAGGCTTTGGGTAGTACATCCACAATATTGTGGAATAGGTCAGTCATCAAAAATATAAAAACTGGCTTTGACTGCGATTTCGTCCGCGTGAAAAAGTGACTAAGGTCAGCATTTTTTGGACAGCAAAAACATTCGAAACATTGCCTGTGAAATCATTTGCCCGTATAACAAATTTACACCAATAATTTATGTCGTAATTCATATAAAATACTAAAACTTAATCTACTTATGTTTACTTTGTGTGAAAGACTAAATAAGAACCACTTCTTTTAAATATTTTTATATTTATGACATTTGTTTTATTGTCATAAAAACATGCAAAGAACAAGTTCAGCCGGCCGTATGTAAGTGCCTAAGTCGGCAAGGTCCTGGTAATTGCAGATCTGACCGCGCACTCATAGGTGGTCTAAACGGAATGTTAATGTATTCCAAGTACCATAATTTCTACGTAAACATAGCTCAATATAAATAAGTACTTAAATACATATTGGATTTTCCAGTTCATGAACCTAAAGTAACTTGTGATTTATTTAGAACTCATTATACCTAATATGAAACATGATTTATTTGCTAATTAAAAATTAAATTTACGAGTAGTTTTCGTGATTTCGCTAGAGAAACATAATTAGGCGTGTAGTTCTAAACAATGCTGAGTTTTGGTTTTTAATCAAGAGAAGTGATAAAAATACTTCTATTATAAGTAATTATTCGCAATATCAATTTTATCATTAAAACGAATTTCAAAACATGGCTGTCACATATGTATAATATGTCCATTCAAAAGGTTTGCAATAAGGTTCAGTGACCTCAGGACGCGAATACACTGGATTTTTAATGGTCTCACCCATCTCTAGTTCGTATACTCTCTTTCTCTTATAAATAATCTAGTACCCGTACAGAAACACGCCTGTAGAATAATATGACGTCACACAGGCGTTCCTAAATAAGCACAGTGAAAGCTTGTCAAAATCCTTGTGGTAGGTTTTGTAATTAACCTGGACCTAACGGGAAGTCGCCGTCTGGCGGTTTTATAATGAGTTGCTATACATTTTTCTTTGCACTCCATGTAAATTTTGTTTTTCACTGCAATGTTACTTCCACAATTAGTTATGTTGAATGACTATTTTACGTTGGCTTATTTACTGCAGATGGTTTGTATACAGTTCACTGTTTTATTCTCATTTCACGCATATACCCGTTTATCTATTATACGTGAACATTACACTATTCAATCGCCAATCGTCAAAATGTATGCAGACGTCAGAAAAAAAGGAGAATTCTGATAAAAATATAACAATATTAAGCTTGATGAAAATAAAGCCTGGATTTGACATAAAAACAGAGCGACATTCCCACGCCTTTGCGCTGTTAAATCACGCTAATAAGCCAAGCAAAGTAATAGTAGTAATAAGCAAAGTATTATTTAGTAGGGAGAAGCAAAGCGCACGCACCGAATGTTTGCCAAAGGAATTAAGTCCAGACATGTGATTACACGCGTTTATTGCCGACATCCTTGCAGGTGGTCCCTTGGCGTATAATTTCCGTAGCCGACCAGTTATCTCGCTAATCGATGTTTACTTCGATAAGTCACGGTATACCCGGTAATTTTGGCCACCGGTCACCGTACTTTCAACAAAAATTGGTTTTCAATAATTGAGTATTCCTCGATGAATGTATTTAAAATGCCTTAAAATATACCTTAATTATATGAAATTATCAGCAATAGAGAATACCCGAACGAACCATTTTGGAGCTCTTAGTTTTTATGAATGGCACCTTATAGTACCATATATTTTTATATAACTACAAACTGAACTGGGAACGTTTTGGAATCGTATCCATACGAGAAAAGACCGCTGTGCAAAAATAACACTAACTTGACCGTTCCTGAATTTGAATATCCGTGTGAAAAAAAGGAAAACGATACTTCTTGTTTTTTATTTTATTCACAGATCCCAACTGAGCAGAAAGCGGGGACAAACCACAACAACTGACAACGTCACATAAGTCCTTACTCAACAAACCTCTCGAACGTCAGCCAACCCTCAGAGGAGTTTTAACCCGACACATTTTTCCGAACTCTGAGACCGAAGTCGCGTTCGCGAACCGTTCTACAAAAAGCCCTCTACCCATTTAATTTTATGGCAAGGGCGGCGAAAACTCGTCTCTCGTATCCTCCGCTGGTCTTTTATTGTTTGTATTTTTTCGCAACTCGACGGCATTCACCGGGCGTGCAGAAAACGAGGACTATTCATTGTTCACGTAACGCTTCGTACATGCGAGCTTATGTTTAACAGTGAAGTTTTACTTTTTAGTTTGGGACATTTAGCTTGGTTATGCGGATTAGTGGTTTTTCGACTGTGCCAAGTTTTCAGTAAAGCTTTTTCATGTAAAAACTTTATGGACGATTTAAAGTTCTATGTTTCCTTTGACTTTTATTAAAAATGCATGTAATTGTGAGATATTGTTGTAAGTTATGCGATTAAAAAGATAACAATATGTTTTTCTACTGTCTTTACGCTAACACGGTAGCTGTGGTTTAGATACATTTGAAGGTCATAATATTATTACCTTCCTCTTTAGTTCGTTCTACTTCAACAAGTGAATATCGCCATTAAGCAGGCAATTGTAACTTAATTTTATAATTATTCAAATTTCCTGTTTAAATTTGTAACCTGACATGAAACAAGAAAAGGCCAAACATTCTTAAATGATTCAAAAAATAAAACGTCAGCTAACCAATAATAAAATGCTCGAACAAAAAAGAATCCTAAAAGGGTTTTTTACAAATGTCTGTTACGTGAGACTTTCTATTAGGTCACGGTAGTCCAGTGGCTTTAGTTATGAAAAATTGCGCAAGTTAAAACTTGGAGATAAATCCTTATTACTTTTTGTTACCGTTGTATAAGACCTTATTCGCGTAGGAATAATATAGGTATTAAGATTAACTGAGGCAAAACTAAAGTTTAAAACTGGATTGTAAGGTGGAATGTAATATGAGGAGAATATTAAGTGTTATTCAAGGTTTTGGACTTTTGCTATTGGTTACTTGGGAAAACACATTCTTGTTTATTCTTCTATACCAGTTCTCTTTTATTGGATAGGTTGGATGATCTGATAGCGACTCAAGAGTCGTGTACACGAACTTTTCACACAGTGCCCTGACGTCAAAGGTCCGATGACAATTCAAAATCTCTTGTCACATCCCAACGAGAAATCGATTTACACTCGACATTGTTGAGAGTCCATTGCCAAGGGACCCAATCGTGTAGTGACAGCGCCACGGATATTAACCACTCCATGGCTAATTGTTCCCAGTTCAATTATCGAACAACTGTCAACGGAGTATTCAGCGGACCAGCCGAGAAACAAGTTTAGCGAACGATTCGATTAATAAATTGGTAACTCGATCACTGGATCCGTTGGACCTTCACATTATTAAAAAATGTTTGGAACGTCCAAAGACAAGAATTCGAAATCATCAATGAGATCAGTGTGCTCACGATCAAATCTAGTGCAAAGTTGAATGGAACGTCAAGGTAATATTATCATCTACACAAAACAGCAACACATTACAAATAAAATATTTTCTTAGTTATAATTCAAAACAAGTCCAACACGTTCATTTAAGCGATATCTGATTATATGATTGAACTCAAAATACCAACAGTGAAACGGCAGATTTATTTCAAAGTTTCAAATCACTAGTTACAGTTTTAGAGCAGGTAGATATCGTCGACAACAATAGAACACTATGTTCGAAGCAAACACTGAAACCTAATTTGTGAATCCTGTAAACTGCCAAACGTCTACCGTAGCTTGAGACATTTTCGACAACATCAGGCGCCAAGTAATTTCTTATTCATGCTTCCTCAATAAACAAACGTGAATATTATAATATATTTGGTATAATATGTCTATAAAAAGAGTGCGAGAAAGCCCGGTTGGATTATCAACATGGATTTCACTAAGCAAAATTAAAATATTTATGACGAAAAAAAAATCATGATAAGCTTTAACAAATAAGGCATTTGAATATACAACAATAATTAATGTTGAAGCAATCTCTTTCAATTTCTAATTACATTCAACTAATTGCAGAATTCCTTATGATTCAATGGATACGAGCGAGGCAAACTCAAAAGGAACATCTCGAAATGAATCGTCGTTGAATAATTGATGTCTCCGTACTTTACGACACGATTGTCTACCAAATGCAATGATTAGGGCGCAGATGTGATTATGCGAGCTCCTTTGGAATTCCTTCAGATAATAATTGTTTCGTAGTTAATGATTAGTGTTTTTGCTTACTGGGTATAACATGGCCTTAACAATGAAGGTTACAGTGAAATTTAATTGACCTTTTAAAATATTAATTAATGTTATTAATTATCAATGCGCCTTAGCAATAGGCCTTACTCAGGGGCGCCACAAAACTGGATCTTCCGCCTTCATCCATATTTCATCGATTAATCATGTTTGAGTTTTTTGTGGATTACTTATACTAACATCATTAAGACGGTTCCCTAAGAATGTATTTTTGAATAGTTCCCATTTATCCCAAAACCAGGTTAAAAGAAGAATCAAGCTGAGATCTCGTAATCATTTTAAATGTATACTTTTTCAAAATTAATCTTTCATGTCTACGGAGTTTGAAACAACAATTTCATCTCTAAATAATCTTTGCCGCCGCCTCTTTGTGTTTTGTCTCCAAGTTCTAATTGGATTAAAACCTTCTTTAGAAAAACCTTATGTTATTAGTGTCGCAATCGTTTGTTATAAAATCTTTTATTTTTGACGTTGTATTTTATGTTCGTTGTCCCAGTTTCCCATGCTCAAATGATTTGTGTTGTCAAGGAATTTCATGTTAAAATAATAATTATGTTTGATCTGTAGCCCATAACATTTCTGGGAAGACAAACTTAGTGAAAATTAGTAAGCTTTGTACCTAGTAGCTTGTCATTATTTTTCCTTTAATTAGGCGCCGTGGATTGCTATATAAAGTAGTTAAATTTCCAAAATAGGAGTAATAATTAAAACTGACCATTTAAATAAATATACAAAAAAGTCCTGGTCTTAAATCTCAGTCTGATCACATAACACTGGCTTAACAGAAACGTGCTTGTCTTTATCATCCAAATACGATTTTATTCAAAAGGGATTTAAAATAAATTAAAGATTAAACATTTGTATTAAATACTTTAGACCGAGATTAGATTGCCCATATTGTATAATATATTTATCCTGTAACACCTCACGAAATGGACTGAAAAATTGGAATTGAAATTTCATTTAGCATGAACGATTAACCATTCGTTCGCGATTGCCAGGCAACTACGCTAATCCCTTTCTAATGGAGTATTTGAATGTATAAACTGAGCAGTGGTTAAATTATGAGGGATGACAAATGTTCTTCAGGCTTTCGGTTTAGGAATTAGGATTCAATTCAGCTTAAATTGATTGTCAGAAATTGTGTTGAAGACTTGTTAGGACAGATAAGGATAAAAATCTTGAGTTTTATTGGTGATTGATTATGACATTGATTTAGATAAAAAGTAATTGTTTTAAATAAGAAAAGGTGGCGACAGTTTTGAAGAAGTGATTGTTGTTGGGAATACGGAGGGTAAACGTACCCAGGGACGGTGCGCTATGAGGTAAAGCGAGCATTATGAAAGGCCAAACTTCAACTAAGCTCTGCTCAGTTGTTGGATATTCGATGAGCAGTGATGACGGCAAAATGTACAGAATACGGTAAACCATTTAGCGATGACTTTTATTCTGTGATGAGAGAGCTACATCAGAGAAAGAGAACTCTGGTTTTCCGTATTTTTTTCTGTCTCACCTCCAAATAAGAAACCTATTAAACGAATGACAACAAATAGCTGTCAATGCCAAGGAACAGTTTGCTGTATAGCATGTGAATGACCTTATTAGTACATTTAAACGTTTCCTACAAATCTTATTGATTTCTACAAATGAGTGCCTATGCTGAACTGTAATTCCTTTGCGATTTCAAAGAAAAATAATGAATGCAGTGCGGTAATTCAACTACAGAAAAAATTTCCTGTACCTAATGAACTTTTAAATATGTGTTACATTATCGACATGGTGGTTTGTCGAGTCAATTACTATGTTTTTGCAATAACAGTCTAAAATGAACATGCAATGTGAAAGAACCATTTTAAATAAATAATACTTTAAAAATAAACATTTAACTTGACTACCAAAACAAGATTACGATGCAGCGTCTGTCACAATACAAAAGATATTTTTCTTAAGCTCACGATCTTTAAGAAACAAACCCGTACGCAATGTAATTTGAAAGCGAATGACATAAATTCTTAACGGACAAACGGACAGGACGACTCGTACAAATATCCGATTACAAACAAAAAATAAAAATGTGTGGGCGAAATTTCTTTGGGGAGACCTTATTCTTAAATTGGTCAAGCCTCTTTGATGATCATAATTTTTATGCAAATATGCGAACAAGACAAGAATCCTACCAAAACGTAACTTTTGAAATTGTACCTTATAGCTTGAGAATAGAGTGTATAATTAATATTGAAGCGGTTTTAATAAAAATCTTGAGTTTAAAAGGCATATGGACTGTGTCAAGTTATATAAGATTCATTTTCACTGACTTTGTTGTCATCCTGTCTTGTGGTCCGTATTTATTTCTTCAATTAATGAAAATAACGGAACCAAAATATTTGCGGCATGTATTGTTTTAATCATTTTATAAAATCACTTAGGAAACGAAACAATACCTGTCGATATTATTCTTATTCTACAAAAAAAAAAAAACGATAACGTTCAAGCACTACATTGAATTATTTAAAAACAGTTACAAGTAGGTAATAATTATAATATGAGGAAGCGGCTACTACGTTCAAAAGTAGCTAGAAGGAACAGGTCTGTCACGATCACGATATTTACAGCATATTAAACAAGTGTGACACACAGTTAATGAGTTTAGTGATTCTTATAACAATACCAGTAGCATTTTAATTTCGATTCTTTTGAATTCAATATCAATAGCTTTTTAAAATTATTCCACACCTGCAATTCCACCCTTATATTTAAAGAATCATTGATAGTCTTAACACATTCACGTTCGAAAGTTTTTGTACTTCACGTAAAATTAAACCGACGATGTCCAAATTAGATCCTCAATCCAATTCTACTTAGTCGATAGATAAAAATTGAACACTTATGGGGGCTTGCAGATAAAATGTTGTAATTTAAATATCAGTTTTAATGAATTGCAAATCGAGATGATTAATACCTATTTATAATTACAATTCCAACAGTCTTCAACAAAATACTTCTGTGTATCATGAAGCCTAAAATATCGTGAATTGTCACGCGATTCATGGCCGTTGGACACTCTTATGGAATAATAAATAATAATTGTGGCACTCATTATGAAGTAATTATCGTTAAAATGCGCCCGATGCATTATTTATGCTCAATATTATACGAGTTGGAATAATGAAAAGTTAATATTGCTGCTACAAAGCGCGTTTAATAGTTGCTAATGTATTACTTGCATACAATATTGTTGTCCCCAGCGATTTCATCCGTTTAAAGTTTTATGAGTTTATCTCGTTTTACGTAAGCCCCCTTTTTTAAGAAATTGTCAATTTTTGCAAACATTGAAATGAAATTACTTTTACGGATATTATCGCGGTTTTATTTTAGATTTTAGTTCCCGACGTTTCGACACCTTTGCAGGTATCATGGCCACGGGCAGACTGACATTTGTAAACATTCTAAACGCCTTCTAAAATTGAAATTTATTTTATTCGAATTTTATTTTGTTTGCAACATTTTTATCCTATTCCTGATTTTATATCCACAACCCGATCGCAAACAGCACTTCACAAATAAACGAAAGCCACTTCACCGAAGAATATATTTTCTTTAGCCCGCGAATACTAAACTTAATAAGTAATACGTAGCGATATGCTTTCAAACCGTAATGAGTTGGGGAGTGCTCTTCCCTGTACTTTTATTTTGTAGACCGTAACATATGACAGGTCGATGAACTTTCTCAATATTTTTATCTGAACTCTTGCAAGTTCGTGACAGCCTTTTATAAAGTTTGCTTATAAATCAAATAGCTGGGGCATACAAATAAATGGCGTATATTTATTAACACACATTTGCTTTTCTCTTTTATTGAGACAAAGGGATAGTTGCAACCCCATACGGTTTAGGAATGTTATTTTATGCATTGCTTGGAATCTTGAGTGGTTGACAACGCAAGAAGGCTGGAACAACATAGGGTTAAGTTGCCATATATTCTACTTCACATTGGAGATGATGTGGGCGAAAAGAGTTCGCGGGAAAATGTGTATCTGTCAAAGGGAAATTACAAGTTATGACATGAATTATTTAAACTTTTTGATTTAAGTCAGATATCAGAGTTAGTTGCATATCATCTATACACCTGTTGGAGTACCGTATGAGTTTATCAAATACTACGTAACTTAAAGATTGGATACTTGATTGCTGTTATTTTGTGGCAGGTATATTATAAAAAGTAAGAAAGACAGAAAGGATCACCCGAAAATGTATCAATGCGTTACCCTTATACTAGATCCCTAGTTGTCATAATATTAATACTTAATCATTTAATCGAGTGCGAAAACTGACAAATTATTGAAAGTTAACATATTACACTAATCGAAATTTAATGTTTAGCTTACCTGATAATAATAGCAATTTATAACTTCGATAATATTTCACATTAATACGCATATTTATAGTCATTATACTATAATAAATTACATATCAGTAATAATGTGATAATAAATCAAATATTGACAATTTAATATTCACCATGTCTAATTAGTAATTAGTAGTTACAACAAGGCATTAGGTTGGAAGATTAAGGTGAGTACACATATGCGGAAACTTGTTTAATCCTATTAATATTCAAGGCATTTTGTTGTAAAGCGAGTCGTTCGCTCCCCGCAATTCTTCGTGTTCGATATTCTCGTAGTACTTGGAAAATCGTCGCAACGGGAGATGTGTACGTACCCTTATAATGTCGTAGATTTATGAACCGTCTCGTTGATCTCGCAAGTGTTAGCTGTTTAGTACGTCACTCTAAAACTAATTACTGGTGAGAACAGTCGTGGCGAGTTTATAGTTAGATATTGTTCTATGTTTTTAGAGTAACTTTTGTGAGGATGAATCATACTTAAAAATTACAACTGTTTACTCATGCGTATTTATCGGTATTGCTCTTCTAGTTTCAGAGCCAACTGGAGTACCTAAGCAAGCGTTGACGCGGCGGCTGGGTCAAAAGTCAACAAATACGTGACTCTATAAAACTGTTGCATCTTTTAAATGATTGGAAAAATATTTCGTTTGAATTTCATGTGTAAGTAAAGTATAGGTAATAATAAGGCTTAGATAAGAAGCTGTCATATCATTTTTTCATGGTAAAATCATCTCTACAAACGACTTTCAACCTTAAGTAGATAGATCACTATTTTCACCAAAATTATAAAGTACATAACACATAAAGTACTAACATACCAAACCCGTTTAATATTAGCAAGATAAACACGAAACGTCATAAATGTCACACTTGTGACAATATTGTTATTTGGTTACAGTTATCCTCACAATATGATGGAACCATACTGTGCCCCCGAACATGCGAATTTATTGATTTCCTCAGGAATAAATATACGGGACAAGTGCCAAACGTCAAGGAGTTGTGTTGTCGACGTTGCATAACGTAGGTGGCAGCCAACAGATGTGTTAGTTATGTTAAAAAAATATTGTAAAGTTTTCGTGATACTAGGCTGTAGTAGGATAGTAAAAATAATAAGTCTTTTTTAGGGCTTCTCTAAAGGTAGCCGTCTTCTCAAATTGAACAGAACCCTTTGACTAAAGAACCACTGTATGACTGGCTGTAAATCCATGCAACCGTCTGTAACCAGGCTGTATATCATGAACCTGTATAACAAATGATGTATTTGTGATACAGGTTCATGAGTTAATTCATGAATTTATTATTTATTTATTTTGAATTTAAAACATTACATAGTTGGTGATACAACAATGACAACACAAATTTAAAATAGAGATAGATGTTAAGCTATGTTTACCATTTCAACATTAAGTTGATTAGTAATAATTAAATAGTTCAGATATCGGTAGCAAACTCTCTGCGCATAGCATTACAATAAATTTAAATAATCGGCGTATTAATTTACCCAAGTTCTCAAGGTCACGACCGTTCATTATAACGTGTCTAAGCCCGGTAACATCTCCACAAATTTTCAAACTGATACGCCATAACTCACGATCCGCAAATTTACCTTTCAACCATTTTTATTCCCGTAACCCGTCACAACGCGTTTGATATAGTTATTTTTACAAAGGTAGTGCAGTAGGGGACAGCGGTTGGTCGACGTAACGTATTGGCGGGCTTACACACGATCCCTTGACTGATTTATTGCGTGCGTAAATCTCCAATTTACACGACAATGTGTCTATGTATAGGTAGGTAAGAGATCTAATCGACGATAAGAATCGGGTTTATCCTCGTTTTCGGATTCGGAGTAATTTGCCCTTTACTTTATTTAACCGTTTCGAGGAAATGATTTGTAGAAGTTTTAGTTTTCGTCTCATATAGATCAGATAGTTGATTTTTTTCTACTTCTTAAATATAACCAAAGAATTACCCGAAAAAAATGTTTAAAAATCAATCTAAATTTGAACTGAACAAAATTATTCCAAACGTAGTACTAGAAAGTAAGTAAAAACATAAAGCCAGATCGAATAGATCCTAAAATAAGTCCTTGTTTCTTTTTGTTCAAGCAAACTAGGTGTTGGATTTGGTTGTAGCGCTGTTTATACACTTTGGACTTTCCTGTTTATCGATCAGTCGGTTTAAGCTAAGCCCAGACTTACAACTGTAGGAAACGAATGTACACTTTGTACCTCTTTGTACCTACATGTTGTATTTAATGTTTTCGTATTTTTTTGCGACTACAAATGTCGGTCAGCTCAATCATAATATATGTACTTTTATAATCAATTTCAAATGATTAATAAATAATAAACTGTATGTGCTCTAAGTTTGAGCTTCAGTTATCTGTAAATTCAGACATTGTTTGAAAAGCTTCTTTACATTCGTTTTTTTTAAAAAAACCCCTAGTTTTATTAGGTAAGCTATGAGAAATAGATAGTTGGACATTAAAAAATGCCAAGTCAAAAATTTTTCACCAGTCTTACGATTCGACTTTTTTAAGTTTCTCCTTGTATTGTTCATTCATTCTCATCGATCGATTTGATTAGATTTGAGCGAGTACGTGTGTAAATATTTTATTCGTGTTTTTGTATCAACATGGCCCGATCTGATAAGTTAAATTATTTACAGCGCGCTCGTTTGTAAAGAAATCGTAACAAAGGCGAAAAATGTACGTGGTTTTATTTGTATTAATGTTATGAATAATTCACTTCAAACCACAGCTTGTTCGAATACTTCTTTATTATTGTGACAAAATTTTGATTTTTATTGTTACTTCAAAAACTACTTTTTTACTAACTGTTGCAATTGTGTGAGGTTTGTTAGTCAGAAACTTTAAATGGGTAGACGAAAGGGTTATAACGTTAATAAAAGTAGTCAAAATGTGTGAAGACTAGACAAGAAGTAATGAGAGAAACACAGTGCTTCTGGCTGTCTACCTAAATCTACTTTTATCTAACATTTCGTTTGCTAACAGCCTGTGTAGTCATAATTTACATAGCTAGCTAAATATAAACAGTCCGTAATAAATAAACAAATGAGTGCTACATAATTTAAGTTTAGAAAAATTAATAGACAAATCCTGAACGCTATTTCCACTATCGCACAAATTGACAGTAATCCATTTTGGAACGCGAATTTGCAATTTGCATGGAGTGACGGCTTTATGAATTCGGGTCGTCTATTTCACTCAAATATAACAATGAATATAATGTATCTTAATCATTTTCTAATTAGTTTATTTTTTAAAGTACAAAAACAAATATAATAGCAAAGTATTTTATTTTCCACCACAATTAATTTTGTACAATCATAAAAGCACTCAATGAATTTGACACAATGTCAATTTCTTGTGGCACAACAAGACATTAAATACTATCAGCCGGTCTTACTGGTAGACACATATACCTGTTGACAACAATACTCAATTCTTCTGAACTTGGGTGACGAAAAGAAATAGTGTTTCAAATAAATAAGATGAAAAGGACAAGGCACAAGTTTGTGTGCCCCGCAGTAGTTGCGCAAACGTTTTCCCTCCAAAGCCATGGATGTAATATTTAGTGGCTTTCTTGACCTAAATTCGGAGGGCATGGCAGGGGTAAAATAATTGACATCCAAGATCATGCCATAGTCTTATGGCCAAAGGACGGAATGCTCTCTTATCTTTGACGTTCAGCGATAAACAGATTGGCTTATTGACCGATTCACGACAAACTATGGAAAAAAGGGTCAGTCACTAAGAGGGTTCTGTATTTTCAAGATAAAAAAGATAATCCATTCACACATCTTATACCTAAGTATGTCTATTACATCCATAGCAACTGATCACAAGTTTTCAAGTAAATTTTACTTATTAGATAAGTTACTAACATACCTTTTGCTTATTAAAAGTTTTTAGTCTGATATTTGGGCTAAAACTTTTAAACTAATAAAGGTCGGTGTTGGCAAATTGAAAGGTCGAGATATTTAGATGAAAATGTTTTTTTTTAATGAAATACTGGAGCATTGGGATATCGATGATGTTTTGAAAATACTGTGTGAAGTGTTGTGATAGTGGCGGAATGATTTCAATAAATAAATACGCTTTAAGCTCTTCTCATTACAATTTCAATCATATGAATGCATTTGATTATGATACACAAAGACTGAAGCTCCCTCCAATTACTCTATATTCTAAGCCTTTGGTGTAAGCCGCAACCAACGAACAAGATCCTTAGCACCCCGCCTTCCATGGGATTACAAAGGACTAAGAGCCGATTGAAAGCATCATTGCGGCTCAACTTAAATTGGGTACGTTTACCTGAAGTGCGGCTAAAGCATCCTTTATGCATAGAGCATAGTTACAATAGATGTGTCATGGAACTTATTTCTATAAATAATGATTGATTACGAAAGCTACCTCGCCAAAAACATGTCCGACTGACGTCTTATCATATGTTGTGACTATATAAAAATTAGATTTTAGTAGTTATAAGCGCCACATAATAGTCAACAAGCTATGAACAACAATATTCAAAAAACTTTATTGAAAAAATAAACACGAGTCCAGCCAGATTGCAGGCGGTTATAGCACCGGTCCTAACACACTTGTCTTTCAAACGCCTATTCAATCTCGATTTCAAAACTTCACAATGGTCGGGCAATATAGACAATGAATACTGCATAGTCCAAACTGTACAGGTATTCGCATGAAAAAGGTAGATGCAAAACGTTTGTGTTGAGCTGAAGGCACACACGCGTAACTAGTTTTCAAAATAAATTGTTAGGAATTTTGTAACCTTTATTCCTAGTAGACCTTCCATATGACTTTTTCAAACTTTAGATATTTAGCCCGGAGTGGCATCTTCCTATCACGAGAAAGTACAGTCCTACTATTATGATGGCGATAGCTCATCAATTCTGATCACGAAACAAAAGAATTGATAAATAAAGTAAAAAAAAATGTAGACATCTATTCTGTTCAAAAGTGGCATGGGTAAAACTATCGCGCTACAGCAACACGCAAACTGCGGCAGATTTATTAAAATCACATCATACATTTAGCAGCACCCGAACATGGCAGCAAACACCTCTATAGGCACATAGTCACATCCATTCACCCTAATTCGTGTACATTATTTGCATCGGAGAGGCGGTAGCTGTCATCGAGCACAGTTTATGCAGGACTGACCCATGTTTATAATAACTATGCAAATTATTCCGATATCGTCCCCAATCGGGCCTCGGCGGGCTAAATTGAATTTGTAACTCTGATTAAACCCCCCTTCGAAAAGCCGATATGTACGACCAAAGATTTTTTAATGAATATTTTTAATTAAAATTTTTTGAGCATCGCCATTGGTAAAAAGCTGTAATTATAATTTGGCACAAAATGTCATGAGAAAATTTTATAATTATAAATTAATAAAACAGTAGGTTGTACGTGTTGAAATGCGGTGCTATGAATAAATGACCGGTAAAGTATTTTTATGTACCTATAGGTACGAGGAGAACAGTTTTACTGTAAGAATCGCAATTAAATTCATTCCGATCATTTTCTTTGTTGGATTAACAATACTTCTTGAACCTAATGTCATTTAGATTACAGATAATAGAAAGTAGGAACATAATAACTTACAAACGATCATAAATTCTATTTAATTTTAAGTTTTAAATCCCAGGATTCGACTGTCCCTATTTAATGGCGTGGCTATGACGAACCACGTGGCACCCTTTAGCTATGATTGATACACACGGACAAAAATTACGACAAGCAAATCAGAGGCACTTTGATTCATTTTGTTGCACGAAATCATTTAAAAAAAAAAGAAACTGTACTGTAAGTTTAACTGCTTTATAATATATGTACTATAATTATTAATTATTATGTACTGTAATTTCTAATTGATAAAATTTACCAAACAAATACCTAAAAAGTTACAAGTTTTATTTTATTGCTTACTTAACATTTAGATAAAAATATCTTAATTTAATTTTACATATAAATTTAAAAGATTTCCTAAAATTTAAATTATTTTAAAAAAATGCCACGGTCGTTTACCGCGCACCATTAATAAGCAAACCGGGATTTCAGTGTGTCCAATATCACTACGCACATTCCTATAAGATTATACTAATGCCATTTTGATTAAAATGCACTGCCTTTTTTCAATATTGAATTTTACGCTTGCGAGTTTCAATGTTTATTGACTTAGGCCGACTTCGGGTAATAAATAGATTTTTTAAAGTACACCATACCAAATTTCTTCTGAATACCTACCAGAATGATACGCAGTAGAATTTTTAGCTTACTTTTTGTTATTCTTCTGTTAGTTTTTTTATATATTCCATGAGTCAGATTAGTGTTAGTAGTTACAGTTAGAGTTATTCTTCTGTTAGTTTTTTTTTTATATTCCATGAGTCAGATTAGTGTTATCACTATATAATACTATATCATAGAGGACCCTTTAGCAATTGAGTACTTTCGAAACAGGAACACTCAATAACACTTCGACTGACCTGGGAACCGTCAATACGAAGCCGTTCCACTAAGGACTACGTCAATGGGTTGCTAAGTTACCGTTGCATATTTCTCACGATAACTTTGTTTGGAGAATAATTTGTAATTTTGGAGACATCTGTTGCAACCTCGGGGTAGACAAATTGCAAGTGTCGTCAGAGGCGGTTCGGCCATTCACGTACCTCAGGAAGTAATTTGAGAATGCGGGCCTTAGACTAATGGCTCCCGGAATGTGACTTTGCGGTTGCCCAATAAGGTAAGTTTTATGGATGCAGAATGTCGAGTGAAGGGGAGGACAAGATGAGTTATGCTCGAACTCACCAAGAAGTTCATAATACAAAAGAATTTTATGAATAAAGAAATGTTGCAGACTTACTTGTGACTTTTTAAAGACAGCGATTTCAGCAGTGACTGTCTTTGTGCAATCTTATCTGGGGTCATTCAGGTGCTTGACATACGCAAAATAACACTAATGTGATAAATTATGTTGTTAATTGATTAGCCAGGATCAGGATATAACAAATTAGCAAAACGTATATATGAAATATATAACTCGCCCCATCTAGTGTTACTACACAAGTGAAAGTTTCTAAAAGTTGAACAGACTGCATTGGATAACAAGCACAAACAATCCTTACACATTACTCTATCGCTGCGTCAATCAGAATATTTCAAACCGTTCTTATCGTTGATTTTTCCAAACATTGATTGTTTACTGACAGGCCCGGTGTGCGATAGTGTCACATTCAACCGGAACGATATAATGAGAGATACAATACGGCACGCCTTGCCACACACCTACTGCCATAACGAGACCTACAGACTAACACTTACCCTAACCATTTTGGTGGAACTGCATAGGTCTACTAAAACTGGACAGAGCAATTTCGAATTTAGATCTAAGAATTACTGAAGCGATAGATTGTTTAACAGCGTAATTGTTTATATTATTAGGTAAGTGATAATGTCTTATAGATTTATCCGTCTTGTATTTGCTGTGCATGCATGTAGAAAATTGGAAAGTTCACATAATTACTAATTGGAATACCTTCGGTGCGTTTCGAATCATTATTAAATTTAATCTGTATTATTGTTGTCCTCTTTATGAGAAATATTTACAACATTTTAAGCATTGTATGTGTTAAATATATCCTACAAATATAGTAGCTTATTCAATATAACACGTGATTATTCAATTTAGTACTAAAATGAATGTTAGATCTACGTTTAAATCGAAATACAAAATTGGCAATGGCGTAGTAATAGTTGTAAATCATGTTTGCAATAGATCAGATCAGACATATCCTGTTACACTTTAGTGACATTTCATTGAACTACATACAATTTTTTAGCTTGGTCCCTTCAGTTCCTTGTTAAAATGAATAAATAACTAATTATATGTAAGTATATTGTATTTAAATATGAATATTACGAGAACTGAACATTACCTAAGTAGGACTGTATTTTTTACACTTAGCTTTATAATTATCACAATGTTTTTCTGCAAAGATAATTTAAGTAGCATTCGACCTAATTCCCGTTTTTAACAGATACTATTGTGACCAAACCGTCGTCTCCTAAAAATTTGCTTATTTATAACATGCTAAGCAAATTCGTTTCTTAACAATACTATGCAAAGGGTTCTTTATCACTTGACTTCTCAAAGATGAAGCAAAGAGATAGCGAAGCGTAATCAACTCTCGAGTCTGGTAAAGGAAATGCTAAAGATAGGGAATTTAATGGATATGCTTCAAATATAAATAACGTAAAATAAAATTATTATAAGGAAAATAAAATTTGGTAAATGTATTGAAATTTGAGACCCAACCAATGACTGGTTTGGAATCACGTATTGCTTAGTCTAATGAGTTAATACTTGAATAGGATTCCCAGAATCCGGACTTTAATTATATTAATGTATAAAAGTAGAGGATGTGGTGAAGTATTATTAAAGGAAGCTCAAATTTTTGATGATTGTAATATAAAAGACGCAATGCTGGCTCATCAAATCTGCATCTGAAAATATTCTGTTTCCAAGACACTGCATAACAGCACAGAGACATTCACATTTTCGCACATTAAATATTAATTCAGAACAACTTCATTGCGTACGCTCAATATTCTAAGATACTACGCTCGACATGTCTTTTACATCCATAATGTAATGTGCATGTGAAATATGAAAAACGAAACGCGTAAAGACATCTGTTCGTGTATGAAAACGGGGAAAGAGCAAAATTTAATATTGAATTAAGGCGTTACGTAGAAATCGAGAAAGGAGCAAAGGTGAAAATAAATCCTCGTGATATATGAGGGCAAACCTTAGGGCGTTGACAATTTTTGAGGTAACATTTTTGTGTTTTGTTCTGTTTTGTAATGTACTTTATGATTCTGTATACTTCAGCGAATACTCTTTGAGCTTTCGTTCTGGATGCGTTCGTTTAGGTTGGTTTGTAACTTAATAGCGCTATTGATAACTAACAATAATTTTGTCATTAAACTCACTGTGTTTTGCAAAGTTAAAGCCTACATATTTTTAATCCGGTTAGCTTATATAAATTTTTGTTTAAACCATTTGTAATACATATTATAAAAATATATATGCTGGCGGTTTACAAGTATACAATCAGTTGATGCGTTAACGGTTTTCAATCACACGTCACTCCATATCACTCAACCAGGTTAACTATTACAATCTTTAACGAGGGATTAAAAATGTTGCTGTTTGTGGATTTCAGTAGCTAGTCCGTCGACTGCTTAATAGTCCAAGATGAACCTCTTTCCTCATCCGTATTTTATGACTCTTGTAATTTGAGGCAGATGTAAAGCAGAGATGTGGTGATGTTGCAATGGGCAACACTTTATTATTTCCGTTACCTGGACTTTCCAATTGCAGGAAAAACATGTCTTATTCTTGAACTTTTGTGATATTAGATGATATTTTTCATTAATCTGCCCTGGTTAAACATGATCATTGTTCGATTCAAATACAAAACCCCTATTCCAAAATTCGGCATAGTCCAGTTAACCGTGCGCAAAATAGCACATTTCACACATTAATATACGGTTTGGAGTAATTCGTTTGTCACTAATTTATCAAAATAATCGTTCAAATTACCGTAGTGTTACAATATCAAACTGTCAAGTAAATTCCTCATCAAAATTCCAATTTGTATCCCAAAATGCACCGAAATACAATTGCAGAACGTTACATGGCGATGCCATGAATAAAGCATACAGTACGAAGTCCAATTTTCCGACGGTTTACACTCCTCTACTAATGTGTTTCGACTGTACATCGGAACCTGGATATGAGTTTCGATAGCGTGTGACAGTAAATTTTACAAACATCTTCGAGTGCAATCCCAATAAAATTTGACGAAAATACTGAGAAGTGACAAGTCTATTTTAAATGCTTTTGCCCTATATTTATAACGATTGCTTAGTAGTCTTTTAGTATTTTTAACATTGATTATGTTGCGTTTATCATTTTGATCTTCATTCAATAGATATCCCAAAACAGGAACTTAGATTGAGAAATAATTATTTCAAGTTGAAATATTTTTTTTTAATTGCCACTTTGCACATACTTTGATATCGATACCTTTTATCAGATTGTGTTCACAAAAATCAAAATACATCACTCTACTAGACCAGGAAAAACAAACAGCATATTATTTTCCCTGAGCGTTTTATGGCCGTAGAATTTATTTTCCATTTGAGATTAAGTAAATACAGTTATTTTTATGTCAGATCAAAAATAAACTTAGCTTCGTGTGTGGTAACAGGCAGACAGGAAAAACATAAAACGCGATGAGTTGAAATGCGAGCTCTTTTTGTGTAAATAATTTAACTAATTATGTGGAATATAAAGGTGCGATGATGGGTTAAATAAGTTATTGTTCATTTGAAGATGTCATCATACAATAATAAGATAAGCTAATTATATTCCCTAAAATTTTACTTTGTTTTGGTTTTGTTCCGTCGAACAGTCACGAGGTAAAGTACAAGTGCGTACAATGATCTAAGAATAAACAGGTTGGTAACGTCTTTAAAAGTTAGTCTAATACTTGATAATACGTATTTTTTCAGATAAGCCTCAGTAACACAGTTTCTACGAATCATATTTTTCTTTTTAAGTTTTAACATTTGACCTATACGACAACAGTAGCCAATCCGACTTAAATCAATATACAAACATATAGCTAATGTGCCTCCTATTGAAAACAAAGTTATATTTGAATCGTTCTCTCGTTCCCTGAGGCGCTAAGTTGTCATCAGTGTTCGCAGCCAGATGTCGCATGCCGATTCCCCTTAACAATACTAATTGAGTTTTGATCCCCTAAATGCGACTTAAAATATTCGACAGATTATCTTCTCAAGATATAATATATTTTATGTGAAGATAGAGTAATAACAAATGAAGTTTATATTGGCTTTCACCCTTTAACTGCTGTGCTATAAATTGAAATAAATAAGTACATCTTGGTTAAGTTAGAGAGCTCTTGGATAGCCATTGGAAAGTTTACGAGGACATCTATTAGGTACGTTTTGGTCGTACAGTTCACAATAAAAATAAAAACTTCTATATGAAGGATGTATTGCAATGATATTGCAAGTTACATTTTATTTTTTTGTAAAAGGAAGATTCTTCATGCTTGTTTTGTTTTTTTTTATTATTTATCTATGAAGTCTAACTCGGTCTTTGTATAAGTATCGTTATCAATTGCGTACATAAGCAGTATTAATCAAACAATTAAAACTACAATTAAATATTTCCAGATTAGCAAAGTCTATAACTTGACAATGAAAATTAAGTGTCCCTATTTAATTTGAACACTTACGAGAGTGTCTCGTGTTCTGTTTCTACACAATTAAATTTAATTAATACGAATAGTTCGCGAGTCACACGCGCTAATGGCTTGAATACGTCTGTTTTCACAAAGGGATATAAATATACTGCCGGTGTTAACGTCTAACGCAATCCTCTTACTTTCAGCTACTAAAGCGCTGGCCAGCAATACGATACTTACTACTACTGCAGTTTCCTTAACGAAATTAGTTTTGTTAAAATGCAGCGGCTGGAAGGTAATATTATCTAAAAGCATGTGCTTTACGAAATCAAAGTTTTATAACTTGCAAAGTCTGGAACTTAGTGAGAGGAGTTTACACAAGTCAATATGTTTCTTACCTGTACCTACAGAACGATTTTGTTTTAATAAAAAATAAATTTTTCTACTACTTTAGTTTGACAACTGTAAAATAACAATTACTTTTCATTTGTATATGGTTTTTATTTTGTTTTCAAATAGCGATATAGAACGATCAAGAATCAACATGTTGTTTGTATAACTTAATCGGACACATTGGAGTCATAAAGTATATAACGTTTTAGAAATATAAAGGCAAGAAAAGTGGATACACCGCCTTACAATGCCGTCTCCCATGTGTAGTGAATAGTAAACTTTAGTAAATATTTCCAAGCAATAATGAACGCGGACTACGCTATACAGTTCGAAAATTTTCCGCCAAGAACAAAGAAACTTACAATTTATAGAACATCTGGCCTTCCGTTTTGCAACACTGTGTGCTTTTTTTTAAATAAGTCGCGCGAAACTTATAAGAATAGTTCTAAAATGTATACGCTCGTTAAAATCGCGATAATCACGGAAGTTGGCATACTGTCATTCTGAATATACGACTTCATCTCTAAAGTAGATCTGAAATAGGTGTTATGTTTGATACAAGTAATATTCAAGTCTTCAAAAAGTGAACACATTTCCTTTGGGAACATTGAGAAATGAAACAAAAAAATAATACGACGTTGTAAAACACCTTTACCTAATTACATTGTTGATACTTAAACTTGAATAACCAGAAGAAAAACTTAACTTTACTAATCAAAACCCTAAAACTATACGCCTGATTTAGATTCTCAAATAAAATCTTGCTAAAGCACACAAACGCAATGCAGCTTCGACTAACCAAATGGTACCTGTCTGTGAGCTTAAAGATTTATTTTCTACCGCAACTATTCGACACCAAATCTACTTCACTAAGGAGGTGGTTTATTTTTGACAGAATCTCTTTACATTTGGCGAAGGGATCCAACGATAAGTACACTAAATCGTCTTGGGTCGATGTGTTTAATACTGAAGTAATCTTGTCTTTAATGGAAAAAATGTTTCGTTTTAATTCAGTTGTATAACTCAATTCAGAATGCTGGGGGACTCTCGTTTTTTTCATGATTTTTAAAACTGTGCTTTTTAATTTACAGGTTTTATTACTTTATTTCTCAATAAAAACTACTGGGCCTAACTTCATGAATTTTTTTTCGGACTGAATGACAGCGATTCTGTCCGAGATTACGAAGTAACAAAAAAATAGAGTTGTCGAGAATCTTCTAATAATAAGTCTTTTGAGAAGTACCAAGTTATCCTCTGCCAAGGGGATATTTGTCAATTATTAAGTCGCATGATGAATGCTTGAATTAATGCAACTGCATTCGAGAGTGTCTTAACATTACACGGTCTGTTACCCAATACCGCGATCGATAGCGCAGCTATTGCTTCATGGTTTAAATTGTTTTCCACTAACGATCTTAATAATCTTGATATTATAATGAGTATTTTTAACTATTTTTAGTGGTCAATCCAAGGTTAAGCGATGATGATTAAAGGTAAAGGAAGATATCGATGGCTGTAGTTAGATAATTATGTATCACACAACCTATTTTCACGACAAAAATGATTTTATAGTGCATGCGGCACAACGCTTCAGTTCAAATGCTATGCAAAATATGATGCTCCCACTAAAACTTTTTTATCACGTACGAACAAAAGAAATTCTCATTACTCCGTAATTTTTCGTTCTCTGGTTTTTATAGGCGACGGGACCTGCCCCTTAAAATACTTTTTATATCCCTATACATATCTACGGGAAAAACGGAGGGAGACTAAGCTGATTCGCACCACAATCGGCTTGTGTTTTTACTTTTTATCTCTAAGTTGTTGCGTTAATCTTTTGCTTTTCCTAACTGAGTGGTTTTATACCTGCAAGTGTAGATTTATAATACCGAAATGCAAAAGGGGTGCTTAAAATTGCGGTTTCCTGACATAGATCTTGAGGGGATAAGTGGATTCTTTTGGGTATTTAAGGATCTAATGTTCCATTTCTACTTCAAGGCATAAAAGCAACCCGCAAAAATATAATACGTTTATTATAATAATATTTTTGTGCTTACTTATACTTTGGAATAATAGTATTTTCAGCGTCCTAAAATTAGAATACTTAATTTATTTCAGTTCGAAAAAATAACAATGGATGCTAGATGGATGACTCATTGCCATTTCATACTTTTTCTTCTAACACAAAATGCTGCCAGAAAATGTTACTTCAATGGACACAACTGACAATTTTTACCATCGCCAAGAAATCTCAGGAGCGGCTGTCAATAACAATAGCTACACTTTGTCTTGCTACGTGGGCAATCTGAAATCGCCTCCGTCCTATAACACGCCAATTCTGTTGGCCAAACGAGCTGTGAAAGCATGCTGTTCACGTACACACGTCCAATCCGCCCTGCGGTCTAGACAGTACTGGCACTATAATTTGGAAGGGTGGTCCTGATGTGATATCAATAATTTTGGAACATGGCACGACTGCAATGAACAGGCGTCGGTCGGGTATAAAAATTTTAATGCTCTTGACATTATTGTGCTTGTACGTAGGGTTCGTAATTTTAGATTTGTATTCTTAGGCAAACCTATAGGAACGCTACGTACGTTATAATATCCTACATTGTATTGATAAAAGATTGGTTTTGCTCTTATTAACGTTACCCTTCAAACAAAATTTAACCTATTCATATTCTGCGTGAATAACTCCAATATTAAATTTTTTTTTTAAATAATTTTCCATGCATAAATTACTTTTTGCAATGTCCCAAAATCTGAATTGATATCAAATATTTGAATGTTCATATTAATTTCTATGATGAACAGTTCTGAATGTTTTAATAATATTAATTTATATTTATATTTAGCTCCCTCGAAAGGGCGCGTGCTATGTCATCGTGGACTTATCGCTTTGGTCGCGCGCCTGTCACTGGCCGTCACAGCCCCGTGCCAACCGTTTAAATCCAATGAATTTAAACATGGAACCACGGATTGTTTTTTAATTTTCGATAGTCAGTTTTTGGAGGGTTTCCAGATATGAATTTTAGTGTGTGTAGGATTAAGTGGTTTTGTATCGATATTTTTTTTCATTTATTAACACTTATTTCACTAAATGAAAATATTAAAATTATTGAAGGACAAAACGACTTAAACATTACTAGCATGTGTCTGAAAATTAAGGAAATCTTATTAGCACCACCGAGACCACGTTTTGTATTGAACTCGTCTGTAACCAATTATAGGGGTAATTGAAGATAGGGTATTTGAAAACCACTCAATATACCTAACTATTGCTAAAGAAAAAGTGAAGATAACAATATGTTTATAAAATAATTTATTACCTATTAACAAAAAAACTTCACCAGCTAAAAATTATATTCTATGAAAATAAATAGAGATATTCAGCATCGTGTTCAATGACTATCCATCTTGTGAAAACCTTACCTTCTATCATGTTTCCACAACTTGACGGTTTTTCCTTATCTAATGCTTAACTACCTTGATTAACATTTACATAATACAGAACAAGCTTTACTAGGTAATCTTAGGTTTATTTCAATGACTAAGGAAATAGAGTTTTGATACGACATGGTGTCTTTTTTAAAAGCTATCTGCCTATTATCATTTTACTTGGCTTTCGAGCTGATAATTTCTCTCACATAATCTGCTTGAGGGTTTAAACATCATTGGGCAAAATTTGGTAGTCAATAATTTTTCCAAATTTAAATAAGTATTCTTTAAATGTCGCAAAACTGAATGTTATCTTGACGATAACTAATATTTCCATCTAAAGCGTAACAGCTTATTACGAGAAAGGACACAAATCTGTCTGATTGTCTGCTATTTTTAAACTTTAACCACAAACGCAGTTGCATAACAAAGTGGTTATACGAGTAATTTAACTCTACGATTGTTTTGTAACAAACTAACTTATTTATGCAAGTCTGAAGCTTAGTTTCTTTGTAATTTAAAATTTTCAAACTGTATGTGCTAGGTGTTCTAAGTTGGTTCTGTTTCTCTTGCACATTTAATAAGTTGTATTTTCCACGCAAAGAAACGTGGTAACGAACGGGTTTACTTTGTAAACTGCTTATAGCTAAAAAATTATAGTTTTCGGTAGGATAAAGAAGGTACTAAGATTAGGTAAATGATTGGATAGTCAAAAGTGATATAACATATACTTGAATACATTTTAATAGTATGAAATCAAGATGAAAATATCTCATGAGTATGTATGCTCAATAAACCATTCAACAAAATCGTCAAAACCTAAACTAGATCTAAGATAAACTAACGAGCAACAAACAAACCCTAATAAACTCGAAAAACGACTGTTTAAAAAGGGCTTTAAATTTTTGAGAGCGCGGATTTAAAATGGGGATCAGAGTAAATCCTCGCCATAAATAACCGTTAGTGAAGTCATCAAAAGGGTAGCTCCGTTCAGGGCGAACCATGTCATGTGAACCTACCATCAATCTTGGGTCGGTCGCCCGCTGCACGCATAGCGTAACAAAGGGTCGGAATGTAGTGGTTATAAAACAGCGAATAAAATACCGCCACTAAAATGTGCCCAAAATAACAATTGTTCGCACACGATACGTATAAAAGTTAACGAGCGGCATGGATACCCGACACGGAAAACAGGTATTTTAAAGTCTTCGAATTGCTTTTGTATTAGGTTAATTTTTAGTTTTACGATTTAAGTGCTAAACGTCGGCGGTTACGCGGTAATTTTGTTTTGGACGTATAATTTCCTAAATAGAGCGTGTCTTGGGTAATTATTTCTGTTGTGTGGGCCTTTTTCAGTGTTTAGTAGCTTATTTTACTTGATTATAGGTTAATTATACTTGAATTCCACCAAAAATTTGTAAGGAAATGAATTTTACGAAATATTATTTTTGTACGCAAGTGGCGTAATGGTTCCAAGAATTAGTCGAAACAAACACGTTGACGAAACGTGAGGTCACTGAATTAATTAGCCGGAAAACAATCTTACGGTGACTCGCTGCCCGCTCCGCTACCCGCTCTTCTTGTCACTGTGTACCTGTCAACTCTAAGGGCTCGAAGCGGCTTTGTCTCGCGTCTAGACTCGTAATCCATTATTACAGACGCCTTCAAGGCAGGAAGTAGGGACGCAGCGATACTTCTATACGCGACACTTAGCATATTTTACCGTATTGATAAATGTCGCATATTTATCCTCCGCTATCGTCCTTTAGACGTAAATGGAACTGTTGCATTTTTCTTTCGTTGAAAACGGGATGCGTGATTTTTTGGTGTCGTGTTTGAAATAGGTAGGTACTTGGCAATTGTTGGAATTCGGAAGTTGTTAATTGACAGTGTTCACGATTTTACAAGCTGTGTTTTACTCAGGGTTGACCTTTAAAGAAATTCTGCAAAGCAACTGTTCTGAAATCAAGTAGGTAGTATCGGACTCGTTAACCGTTTATTTTGGACTGATTACTAAGAACTCAAAGTGCAATACAGTTATGACATAAATAATCACGAACGGCTGATTTATTGCTTTTTTATTACCCTTCGTAAGCGATCCGATGAATTCGCAAAATATTCCATATAAGAAATGTAACCCGTAGTTTCAAAGTCTGTTATTTATAAAAATCTTAATTTTTATTTAATAAATGGACATTTTTTTTTAAACCACTTTGTGATATTGATTGGTAGCATAACCTGACTGTCAGCTACATGAATACATTGTCTCAATCATTATCTACTTAATTAGCTCCGAGCAGAATTCATATTTTTTGTAACCATATTCAACGCAAATGAGGTTACACTTAGAAAGTATTTTTTAATTAAAGTAAAAAAACAACCTACTCTGTGTTTATAATAATCAAGTAAGTGTTCAGCTCTTCGCAACTTATAAAAGTGAAAGTAAAAACGTAATTAAAGAATATGCGAAATCACCTTTTAACAAGTGATTGGAAATCGGCCAACATTAATTAACAATTTAAAAAGAAAATAATCACGACAGATTAAAATTTTTGTACGCGAACAGCTCTTCATTGTTCTTTTGTTCAGACAAATGTGCTTAACAATGGAAAATTTAAAATAATCGAAGGGGTGCGTACCCATTTCAATGAACCTTTTTATGGTGCAATATCGGGAGTTGTTTTGCTTAAGTCGCCATTAGTTCGCCTAATAACCGTGAGGGCGTTAGTAGGGTCTTCCCCTTACGTACCACCTGATCAAATTATCATACATAACGCGAATTATTGTCGGCTGAATTGATCATTACAAAGTAATGTAGTTTGTTTAAATACAACTTTCCGGTGGCGTTTTGTTGGTGGCTTCTATAAGAGGGGTCCATATAATTTATAACTCTTGAAGATAAAAAAATCCTAATGGATATTGTTCACGAGACAGAGAGGTCTATTTTATACGCATTACGTGTATACGTTACTACCCCTGACATTTAAGGGGAAAAATATTCTTTTTTCAATTTCACTATATAAATGGAATGGAATTGCGTTTTGTGATCAAAGAGAGATAAAAAAGTTGATGAGAAAATAGATGGAGCTGGAATTGGTCTTAGTTTCTTAAGAAATATTCTAATAGGAATCATTTGTTTCTCAAATTGATTAAGAACAATTTACACCACGTAATGCACAAAAATATGTACATTAAAAACTGATCAATGAGTAAAGAGCTCGTATACAGGAATGGCTGCTGAGTAAGTACCGAACAAGCACTATTGTTTCACTCGCATCGCCAATACCACATCAACAATCTCCCAATCTATTTGATAGGCTACGTAACAACATTAAAACTTGTACAACTACCTTCAATCAAATGAAATAAACATTCAACGGCATGTTCTTTCCTGCCATTAAAGTCTAGCATAAAACTAATGACTTGAAGAGGGGTCAAGACTTTTCTTCCGCAAAACACTAGTAGATTTATTTTATGAATAATCACTCATTTACCACTAATGAACTACCACTTACTTTTACTATTACGAGTGCTCCTCACGTCTTATGTCTAATACAATCTATATAGATGAGTCTCACGTAGACAACTAATTCAACACATTGTCAAGTCCCCCTCATAGCTACACGATAGTGCATCTTCTAAGAAATTGAAACGCATTGTATAAACTTTGGGGCGAGGAATATTCAGATTCAAGAGCTGTGGGAAAAGATAGTAATTAATGATTAGTCATTTATATGTGTAAAAGCTAATGCTATGTAAGGAATAATGAGTAATAATAATTAAGGATTCATTCAAAATACAGGTTCAATGATGAGCATATTTATGTGTGTTTAGTGGTTGTATTTCGAGCAAGCATTTGCAAACAGCCTTTTGATATAACAGTCAATAGTTAGAATCCTTTCAGTCAGGATTCAATCCCTGCGGTATTAATACTAAATTGTCAGTACCAAGTCTAAAGCCCTCAATATTCATGCGATAAACTGGAAGTCGGGTATAGTTGTGGATGTTTGGTATCTATGCGACCATGTTCCATCCGTACCTACAAGCTACAATCCGATCCAGAGGTATTCTGAACACAATACCGCGCAGGCATGGATTTAGTCCCAGCACCCTCCTAAAATAACGTAGTCTGGCCTCTCCATAAAATTGTACGATAAGTTCTATTGTCAACTGAAATCTACACATCCCTACGACCGCTTTTGTCTCCTTATCCTATTGTGATGTATTCTAAAACGATAATACGAGACTGTATTTTTTAACTTGCTCGAAGTATTTGTAATGAACTGTGCGCGTCTCACCTCGGAGAGTCATTCTCTAGTCCGGACACGTCTTTAAGGGAAGCACAGACCCTCCGATGGATGAGCGCTAAAACTTCGCTGCAACAACTTGAAACATTCATCAATCAGCACAAAATCCTATTTTTCCAAAGGATAATCTCAATTTCGTAATGGTGTATTTCTCGCAGATTTGGAAAAAAGCCATATACTAGATACTATCAAAATTAGGATCGTTTTTTCTAGACATCACACATTGTTATTCAAGTCATCATAAGATAACATGTCATAAAAACCCAGCTCAATCAAAACATTGACTTTGTAAAGAGATCGTACACTGATATATATTTCGTGTGTTATCTCGTTCAATACCAGCCGAACAAAAGAGGCCTATCTATTTCGATTAACATACTTTAATCCAGCATCATCTTATGGCTGCGTAACCCCGGCACAATTAACCATAAGTATTAATACTGTTTCCCCTAACGTTTCCGCGCTATTTCGCCTTTGCTTATTGCGTGGGGTGTCGGTCTTGCTGTTTTATTGGCACCGATTGTATGTACGACACTATCCCTTTATGAATGTTATGGTTTATTTCTTGCGCCCCTAGACTGTTGGTGTTGCTGAGAGTAATTGGCACCGCGGCTACTTGCGCCCCTTAATGTTTGAAGGCATTGTGTGACTTGCCACTTTAATACAGCAATAGAACGGATCGGGAATTTTCTATTAATATAAAAACGTGAGCGAGAACCCTTGGTATTAACACTATGACCATTAATCTGAATACCAATAGCATTACAAAAAAAACTAAGATTTGGTTATATGGGAAATGTATAACTGTGGATAAAATGAGTAAGTATTTAAAATTCGTAATGAAGTCAATGTCCTGAAAAAAACTGTACAAAACATTCAAGTTTGTAAATCAGAACGTATTATCAAACTACTGGCACTATAATTCTTTCTGGCCTTGTTCCGAGACAGTATAATAATGTTGAAATTCTGAACCAACATGCAATAACCCGAGGCAGTTGTTTCACTGGCAATGGGAAGCCATGAGAGAGCAACTAGTAATGAATCTGAGAGCAACGATAACTGATTGTGTATTTAGGACTCTGTCCCTGCGTGAGAAATAATATGAAAGAGAAAATTAACTGTGTATGAATATGAGGATTGTATTTGTTTGTTATAACGCGTTTGATAGTGTACTAGTTGTATTGTTTGGTTTTTGGGTTTTGTACCCCGAGGGTACAATTTGGAACGTTATTACGAAGTCCCCTGTGTCTGACCGTCAGTCTGTTACCAGGTTATATATTAAAAACGTAGTAGCTTGATAGTTGTTTTTTTTTAATTAAATTTTATTTTCCTTTTCGTACGGAAATCTCAGTGTCCAACACTTACACCTGACTAGTTGTTTTTAAGAACAGATAAAAATTTGTTGAGTCTGATTATTTTTTCTTAGATATGAATGTAAAACATACAACACACTACTTAAAACTAGTAGAGATCGATATTTAGAAAAACAATAATAATATTGTCGCAGCATAACTATTTCGTACAGAAATATCAAAAGAAAGACTTGGAAGTCCTACTGAGTAAATTATCACACACAATGAGAAACAATTTCAGCTAGTACCATTTGTTAAACAAATTAAATTTAAAGTAGTTCCATCATAATTAAAACTCTATGTCCACGACTTAAAATAACTACTAACAATGAGACTATGAGACCATGTATTTGCTTAAACAAAAACTGTAGTTAAACTACATCTAGCTACCGAGACAATTAAAGTTCCGTTCGTACCTCGCCAGGAATTTGGGGTTCTTGCGGTTACACATACGATACGTACCTACATACATAGGTATAGCAAAGTGGGGTACTCAATCGGCTATCAACTTAATTGATCACAATGTTGGTGTACCTTTTGCAGCAATTTGGACTGGTTAAACGCTTACTTGGGCGTTTCCTGATTAATC
Source organism: Trichoplusia ni (assembly GCF_003590095.1). Taxonomy (NCBI): domain Eukaryota; kingdom Metazoa; phylum Arthropoda; class Insecta; order Lepidoptera; family Noctuidae; genus Trichoplusia; species Trichoplusia ni. The sequence goes on from NC_039491.1 coordinate 5,853,766, forward strand.
TTAGGGGTTGTAATTGCGACTTGTCGGTTTTTGGCATTTGTTTCTCCTTTTATATTAATGTTCGACGAATTCATTGGCTCTAACGCGTTTACAATTCATTAATGCTATTAATTATGGTGCGTTTGGAAGTTAAAATTCAATGATGGTTCAATATTGAATCTTTTTTGTTTGTTAAATGTATCTGCTCTAAAAACTTCATTTTACGAAGATGATTTTTATAAGAAAAGTGTAAATAATTTTGTTGCTATTTGTTCTATGATGTAATTTTAGAAGAAATTCCAATTTATAATTACTCAACATTTCTGTAGCTCCTGTAAGTTAATAACGCAAGAGAACTGCAGCCTCTGATATCTTGACTTTAATATTCGATGAGAAACAATCACTTTTATTTCAATTTGCAGCAAAAAGTCTGAGAAGCAAATTGTTTTACGAACACAGCAAATTCAATATGAAGGTAACATTAATTGTTTATTGAGTTTACCAACAAGTAGGGTGATTTTACACATCAATCAAATAAAATTATAATTAGGTACTATTCCTTCGTAAGTAGAAAATGCATATTATATACAGACTAGATAAATTGAAAGATAAATACTAATTCTGTTGCAATGCCAACGGCAATTTATTGTGCCCGTTGTATTTGTATTAATTATTCCACTAACCACATATTCGTGCGTAGCAACAATGTTTATTATTAATATCATAAATAACAAGCGGCCTAAATCTAAACAGAGTAACGGCTTTTCTATGAATTGTGATCAATTATCGCGTTATGTTATCAGAATCACCCATCTCCATTATTAAAGATGTCAATGTATTGTGGTTCAGTACGTATTAGATTTAGTAACATAAGGATTTATTCATAATCATATTATTGATAATTGCATTTGTATAATAACTTACGAAACCCATTTTGTTCTTAGTATATTTTCTTGACGAAATGATTACTCAAGTCTTCTTGTTGTCATAAGGTTGGCGTACTGCTGTCCTTTAAATCAACCTTGACTTTTTTGACGTGAGTTTAATCACGTCAAAAAAGTACACCCTGAAATAATTTCCATCGTTCTATTTCTCTAGATATTTACTTTACCGTTTTTAGCAAGTGATTCTATTGACGTTAGCTAGATTTAAACCTATTGGCAGTCATAGACTATCACTGCTTTTATGACTCCAAGGATATTTTTAAAATCCTGATACCGAATTCTTAAAAAAATTGCGCATTTTAATTAGGTCAAGTAATATAATATCGGTCACTCGACTGCTCACAAATACATGAACTAATTTGAAGGTATAAAACACAGTTTAAAAAAATATGCATATTTTTTCAATCAGAATCATGTCTCCGCGCGGGCTAAACGAAATCTTCTGCTTCATGGTATTTAACTGACAAACTTTGGTGAAAATTCCCGTAGATTTTAAGTAGGAACTCTATTTGCTTTTTTTTATAATGCTGTGTAAAATTATCTAGAGTACCTACTGGCCTATGTAAAAAAAATACAGGTATAAAGGAATGCATACACCCAAGTATTTCACTTTTGTTTGGAACTTAAGTCCGTCTTTCACCTCACAGTTTAAAGGGTCAGAGTGAATGGTCTTGTGGTCACGAGTTGCACTTCAACTGCATTGCCGTTAACCCACTTTAAACTACGTTTACTTAAGTAAACAGAACTGTTAACAGGAATGGTATTCGTGGCTTAGATTTCGAACTTGAAGAATAAACATGATGTTGGAAAGTTATAGTAAAGTTCAAGATACTCTAGAAGTATCTTCCTTCTAGTACTCTATCTGCTTTTCGTAAGCTACATCGAATACGGCATCCAACCTTACAAGATTCAGTTGAATTCTAAAGCGATGCTTAATTTGTAAAAAATATGAAGTGTTGAGTAAGATCACTTGGTCAAGAGTTATGTGACTTTGACTTCAGTTCAAGGAAATCAACGTCACAGCAAATAGACCAGTGCCCGGCTACATATAATTAAAACGATGACTTGTGAACATTTACACAAAATTTCAGCATAAAATGACTGGAAGTCACTTGATTCAGCTGCGATCTATATTTTCCACTAGGAATCCGTGGTAATCGTATTCTAAAACAACAAGCAACACATCTTCCATTATGGAACTGTCCTAATTTCGCCAGCTTTGCCAATAGTCCGGCACGCCTACATTCCCGATACCGTATCTCCGTATAGTGGATTACTTTAGATGTTAGATTAATGCACTGGGCACGTGTTAATAGCTGTTGCCAACTTAGTGTTATGTTTTGCTAAACTGTGAGAGTATTTGGGTTGCCGATAACAAGAAATTAGGGAAGATATAAATCTTTGTTTATTAGTTAAGGGATGATGTTTGTGTAGATATTGCAGTGCGGAAGATGATTTGTACGTTATTAGGCTAATAATTCATTTTATTATTATTATTATGCCTTTTTCTCCTATCTTGTCATACGGCTATCGAATGCCCTCTACACTTTTCAAAATATCATGACAACAAACGATTCCTACAAAAAAAACCCACACAGACATTTGAAAGTTTTACAATTGATTATTTGTTTACAAAGATGATTTCTTACATACTACCAAGTACGAATGCACTGAATGTGCTCAAGCCCACGTATATCGTAGCTCGTCGATTGGGCAACGTATTTGTCCTATAAATAGCAATGGCTGACTAATGGCGGGCCCGATCTGATATATTGACGTGTTGATATGCGCTGCCGAGGGGACGATTTTCGACTTCATTGACATAAATCCCGTTTTCAAGAATATATTGGGTTTTATAGGGAAACAGACGGCTAGTGTTTGTATGGATTTTATTGTTTTTCTAGAGGGATAACGGGGGAGCGCTGACAGTATAATAAAAGATATTAAAAGATATTGTGTATGATAAGTCCTTCACAAGGGGTGGTTCGGAGAATGGTAATAATATGTATTTTGTCGTGATCTATTGATCTAAAAGATAAGTGAACATTTTATTTGTTTGTTGTATTGAGATTTGAATATACCTACTTACTACAATAGACATTGTAAGTCGGAAAAGAAAATACTTTTAACATAATTTTAGTCTATCTTTCGTAAATAATATTTACTAAAGGTATAGTTTATCGGTGCTACTATGACCCTAAGTCACCGCAAATGAATATTTTTTTTTTTAATTACGTAGATAATTTTTCTCATTTTTTGGTCACGTTACATAATATCCATCACATCGACTACTCAAAAATACTTGATCCAAAATGTCATTTAAACAAAATGCATAATATATTTTAAATCAAATGTAATATATAAAATAATTATAATACCTTTAGTAAATCGTATTTGATGTAATTACAAAATGTTAATTAAAGTTTTCAAAGTTTTAAAGACACTCAAATCAGTCATACAAACATACGATCGCTGAACAAATACGTTCGCTGTTCAAATATTATTCCCGATGCGGAAATCGAACGTTTACTATGCGACTGTACTTACACTCAAGAAAAACTATTTTCCTTCAATCTCGAATGCTATTTCATGATTATTGTTGGTTATAATGGTCTGATAAGAGAGACAAATTAAAAAAAAAAATGATTAGATTTTTGCGTAGGTCTTTGTTTTTCGAGTTATTTGGTAATTTTAATGTAGGTTAATGTAAAATCATGTAATGAAGAAAGAATAACTTTTTTTATTTAGTCTTCATAACTTATGTTAAAAATATCGTCATACAGTGTACGCAAAATTAAAAAAAAAACTTTTTATTCAAATACATTTTCAAATCCTATATTCTCCTGGCAACTGAAATAAAGGTCAGAAAAGAGCAGAAAAAAGGAAAATTGTAAATGGAGCTCTTAAAAATATTCAACTCCCTCTTTGTAATATCGGTTTTACCCTCGAAAACTGTTGACCTATTCCCATAAATGTTTATTATAAGCTATAATCTGCTCGTCTAACGATTCGACATCAAAAACGGATAAAATATTATTATCTGGTCACAATTCCCGTAAATTGGGGACACGCGACCTACTATTTGGTCATTAATGTGCATCATAATAATCATCAGACTTCATTTGACAAACTTTTTGGACTGATGTCATATAGTTTGGAAAAAAAATACTTAATTTTTTTTAGGGTGCCGTACTCAAAGTGCAGAAACTGTTTTTTTACACAGCGACCTGTCCCTGCGTCCATGCGTCTAAAATATACCGTGTGTTGATAGTGTGGACAGTTGATATTTTCACCGATAATGTATTTCACGTTTTTATTGGAGAGCTCAGAAATTTTGCTGGGTTTGCTTGTTACTTAACCAATTGGTTTCTCTAACTTTTTTTTTATAGAACTATTGGTTTGATTCGTACTTGAATGTGTCCCGGCAGGCTTTATTTATTAAACAGTAACTGTCTTTGCTGTGTTTCAATACAATATGTTCGCGTAATAACCTAATATCGACGACATTAACTCATTTTAATAACAGTGTGATTGTTTATTATGTAAGAGCAAAGCTCTTAACTGCTTGTTAGTATTTCTTAACGAGATACGCAAGCTCTACCATTGTTCAAAGTTTATGTAAATACAAGAAGTTGTTAGCCATTAATCAAGCACAATTTCTATCCTGGGGCTAACTGATATGAACTAATAGTGCGGGACTAGGAAGACTTTCAGTTGTTTTTATACTTTTAAAGTCCCGCTTTTTACATAACGTATATCATTTCAATTGAAATATGTTGCGCTGCACGCTTAAAAGCCAAGCTCTTAAATATTTGGTTTTAAGTGAATCGATGATCACTATTTGTGCATAGACTTGCTCAGATAAGAAAAGAGGTACTCGTGGCTAAGCTATAACCGCATAAGTGATTAGATCGTAGGTTAAGCTATGCTATGACGCGGTTTGTCCGTAGATGGAAGACGATCTTTGTCATAGCGAGTTCCTCGCTAGCTTGAAAAGTCTGACAGCCAGTCTAACCAAGGGGTGTCGTATTGCCCAAATAACTGGGTTGAGGAGGTCAGATAGGCAGTCGCTCCTTGTAAAACACTGGTACTTAGCTGAAACGGGTTGGACTGGTAGCCGACCCTAACATAGTTGGGAAAAGGCTAGGCCGATGATGACTTGCTCAGATAAGAAATATATATAAAATATAATATTTTTATTTAAAAAAAACTTTTTTATCGACCTTGACGTGTCCTGTAGTTCATAAAAATACAAAGTGAAAGCTAAACTATATCGAACAAAAGTAAAATCAACAATCCACGCACTCAGATACGTCAAATGTGAAACATATGCCAGTGACAATATTAAAGGCACATTTAGATGCGCACGCCCCATGAGGACCCTTCGCGCGGCGTGTGCGCACGCATCGGCCTTTATTTGCATTTGTAACGCTGACAAATTACTGTTCTCGTTGATAAACGTGATGTCGAAAATGATCTATTGGTGTATGACGTGATATCGATGTATTAAAATGGAAAAATGCGGTGAGGAGTAGGAATATGGATGGCATTGTAGGAAACTATTAATTGACAACCAATTTCTTTTCATCAATACAAAGTTAAATAAAATCGCAGTCTTGTTTACTGTTCTAAATGAATACAAGCAAAAACCTAATCTCATTAGGGTCGCACCATAATTAGTTTTAAAATTTAATAAAAATAATTAACCACTCCACAAGGGACATTCATAAAAAACCTTTACTGTGCAACTCACGTATTTATTTTTTACGACACATCAAAAGAAAGTGATATCACGTAATTTTATGGTAATGGAGGGGTGCCCTACAAGCCCACGTATGGAAGCTTTTAAATTTACGGTTTAAGCCTAGTGATGAGACGAGTGTTTTATGGTTTGCAACATTTTAACTCATATTCCGTTTAATACGTGTAGAACGCTGTACAAAATATACCTCAAGTCATTATAAGTGCAAAGATTTTCCTTCAAACTTCCAAGTGATTGCGTACGGATATTTATAGAGGAATCTAGGCTCCAACTTCGATCATATCTCCGCTACATTGTGTCCTCAAGCGACACCCGGCTTCCTTTATGTTGAACAAAATTTGTGTTCGCTTCAAACTTATCTGTGCGATAAGGATGTGCTCCAAAAGTAACCGTGTTGAGATTATCAAATTTTCAGACATGGTAGCGGTAAACGCTTTGTGTAATTTTGAATACTCCGTCCCGGAAATTCTAAGGTTTCTCGTGAAAACAAGATAAGTATTTGTCCTTAGAACATGAGCTCACAAAAACACCAAAATGTCTGCGACAAACTTCCAAAACACCAGCCTTAATTGCTTTTTACGGGACAAGGAAATAATTATTGAAGAAAATTTCCTTAATGAATTATATTAAATGAAACAAAACCGCAATAAATCTAGTCGCCACTGAATAATTTATTCTTCATATCGAGGTCGAGGGATCTTACGACTTTATTTTTAATAAGTTTCATGCAAATCAGGCACTAGAGACTTAATATAGGTCTGATCAGGGTCTCGGATCAAATTGAAAAGATTTCTTGCAACGTCAAGAGTTGCCTCACTTGACGAAGGTACTGCTTTCAGGGCCTCTCACGATGGTTAATACGGGCAGCCGACAAACCACATTTTATATTCGGTGCTTGCTGGAAAATGTGAGAGGCATCCAGATTTCAAGATTTCTTCTTTTATTTTTAGAAATTATTTCTTAATGTAAACGAAAAGTAATAATTTGTGTACTAAAACTGCGGTTCGTATTTCCATTACACTACATAATTGACAAGGAAGATTGAAGACTAAGGCTAAGACTAATGTAAAAAACGTTTTCACAGCGAACAACATTAACTAACAAATCCTGAAGCAATCTTATCTCCTCTTACATTAGAAATGTTCGACGTGTTCGAAAATTGTTGAATTTTAAACAGAATTTCTGCAAACTCAAGCGGCATTATCCCATAAAATGAAATGAGCGCAAAGATTACACATAACTTCATCTTCTAACTGTTATGTTATGGATCCGCATAGCTTTTATTTACGGATTAAACGATACCAACACGAAGAACGTTATTTGGCTTAATGCTGAAAAGTTGGTAATGGATTTTAAAGTATTATTCCAGATATTTAACAAGTGAGGAATACTTTTTTGCAGATGAAAGCACTGAAAGCCGACCTCAATGTAAGTTGGAAAAAGGTTTTGAATATTTTTATCAAACATGTGTCGTGTATTTGAACTCTTTTCATTTTTGACTAAGTATTAAAGAAAAATTTACTTACTTCTTACCTTGTCAATATTTAATATAGGTGTTATCAATTTTAAGCATTTTATAAGTTTTTGTTTTATTCTTGTATTAAATTCAACATCTGAGCAACCAAAATAAGACAATTATAAATGTTTACATAATTATTTTGAGAATTGACTCAACTCACAGGAAAGTTAGTCTAGTCGTAAGAGGCCCTGACTGCTATACCGGAGGTTTTATCAGGAGTTCGATTCTCACCCAGGATAAATGTTTGTGTGAGGGGCGCGATCATTTGTTATATTTTTGGGCGTAATTTATCTGCAGTATGGTGTTTACAAATATATAAGTGTGTGTATAAGCTTTTCTTACTTTACGACTTGATGGCATTGCGTAAGTAATGATAGCTTCATTTAAAGAAACCCGGTCCTTTTTAGAGACATTTATAAATTTCATTCATAAATATGTTGTTTTCAAAATTCATTTGATTTAATTATCGAATACTATCGCAGCAACTCAGTATCGGTACAGTTGTTCAGTGATAATCGTTGTAAGGCATCTGTACCAGGTAAGGAAGTAATTCCATATATAGCAAGCTTGCTAGGCAGGCAGTTTGATCGCCTTAAAGCCCGTCCTCTTGCACCGTTGTTGCCTGTTCTCTTCAGGAATTTGGGTCACACAATATAAGTGTTTTAGAAGTAAATACGGGACGTAAATTTGTGAAAAAGCTTTAAAGGAGATTCGTTTTTAAAAGCCACTTATTTTGATTTTTTTACAGTACTGTAGATTCGTATTGCCAGCATTTTTATTAAATGGTGTTTATATAATTATTGTGTTAAAACTGATATTTATTTCAAATTTAATTAAACTAAACATTCATCAATTATTTTATGTATTTCTAACAGCAATGACGTAAATCACTGCATTACAGTTACACTGGCGAATAATCTCATTTAAATCACTGTCTAAAACGATTTCCTCTAAATAACACCTAAATAGAATTAAAAACTCTTAAAAAGGGCAAAAAAAAACGTCCTTATTCTGATTGCTATCGTTAGACTCGGTAACGAGGCGGACGATTGATCTCGTCGTGACAGCGATACTTGTGATAAGCTTTATCCATCCAGCGATAGTATCGTCAATTCAATTAACCTAATGATGTCTGGCCCCTTCGTTGAATGGAGTATTCTAGCTTCTATACCTCCATAATAGGGACCCGTCGATACATTTCCGATCATTTTTATCAATTCGCGTTGATTTAAAGGATATATCATTCTATTGGTTTGTGAAACGTTATTCTATTGAATTATTGATCGTTCTGTCACTTTATGTAATTGCTACTACTTGTTCAGTTGTTTTGTTTGTGGTAGCTACGTTGTACTGATACTAATAGAATTCGTTTCTTTACTTCATGTTTCAAAACGATTTCCGAGTTTGTTCTCTTTTTGCTTCGATATTGTAACCTTTTCTTCTTCAAATCGAATATTGTTTTATGTCGTTTATTACAAATTAGATGTTATCTAGTTTAGGCAAAAACATATGTCAATAAGGTAATAATTTTTAATAGTTAAAAAAGTCGTATTTAATTAGTTTTGCAACATATTAATCTTTAACGCTATATTGCAATATGTTACGGTAACACAAGAAGTAATTTCTTTACCTAATAATGATTTTACGGCATCCCTTCCCAGTTTCACGATTGGTTGTGAAAAAAGATGACGGAAGCAAGAAGTATTTATGTAATTCAAGCGGTTTGATAGCCACTTATATTTTATGGTTGACAGCGTGTTATTTAAGCCTTGAACGAGGCTTTCAACAACAACTCGTGAGATTTTCAACCTCGTATTATCTCCGGACAAACATTGACTTAGATCGGAACACTTTGATAAAGGCACTGTTATGTTACTTACGGCTGTAAATTGTGTAAAGCTTGTTGAGACTGTTCGTGTATTACCTTTTAAAGGATCGAATTATATAGGTATATTATGTCTCTCGTTGTTAGATTGAGTGTAAGTATATTACTTTTTTAAAGCATACTGGCTTTAAAAAAGTATTATAATTATATTATATTTAATAAAAAATCTTTCGTAAAAAAAAAATGTTTAAAGAACATTTTCAAAATAATCTCCCATTGAATTACGTAGAGAGCTAAGTGAATAATGTTTCAGCGTGCGTTAATAACATTACTGCTAATAAGAAAAGGTTAATTCGTTAGGTAACTGTCCTTTTTGAGGATAACCCTAAATTAATTCAGGGAATTTACCGGCGACCTACAAACAATTTTGTTTTAACGTTTCTTAAAAGATATAAATTATGCTGTAGAATCAGATTTCTTAAGTCCATAAAACTTTTTAATTGTTTTGTTTTCACATATTTCTGTATGAAGGAGCACGATTAAAAGTAAAATGTTTGAGCATGTGATTGTTTCGTAATGTGTGTTTATTAAACAGAATTGATAGTACCGAGAACAAGGTGAACCTTGCCTATTCAATAAGACATTTGCTATACTTAGAGTACCATGATCTAAATTTTTTTTCAAAAAAAATCATGGTAATCCTATTCCTCCAGTACGCCAGTCTTTTGATCAGTATGTCAGCCTTCGAGTCTTCGGTAGTTCAGCCCTGAGGCTCTATCGCAAACCTTGCAATTTCCACAAAATTTTATAATTTCACTTTGTTTTATAGACCATAATGAACAGTAGGTCGGGCCTAAGGCCCCTTAACTGTCCACTAACATTAAAATTTTACGTAAAACTCAATGCTTCGTATTTTATTTTCTTGATAGCTGTAATATCTTAATTTCTTTCCCTTTATATTAAACGTTATCGCTCTTTTAATTAACATTTTCTTTACGTTCTTTTTTCACACATTTGAGGTAACCCAAATACAACCTCATTGTATGTAGTACATTAAAATAAATTAATGTAATTACTACATTTAATTGCAAATGAATAATGTTCGTTTCGCTTTAAATTAATAAATGTGCTCATAATTTTATTAAATGCCTAATGATTGGAACATTGAAATTGAATGGGTATAAACTCGTAATTAAATTAAGAGTGATGACGCGACAGTGCCCATATGAGCATGATTCTAAACTATTCTGTAGGGATTACAATTAGTACTTATTCATAGTATGCATTGATACTACACATGCAATTAATCCAATTCCGGATGAAATGTTCCGTGAATTTCTAAACATTATTATTGTATTTTAATAACTCCAATTTTCTTATAACGGAAATTCTAACTGTAAAATTATTATGTTAACTACTTACTTAATAAGAATATACAACCTCATTTCCCTGTGGCGATTCAAATTCACCGCAGCATGAAAGTAACTCAAGAAATGCATGAAGACCTTCGAAAGCACGAAATATTTTCGTATTAAATAAACAACGCATCATACATAAATCTTCTCGCTATATCCCCATAGGATTACACGGAGGTGAACTATCGCACTCCGATCGCCATTGCTGTCATCGGTAAACTTAGGGGAAAACGGTCCAACCTTGAACTATGTATTAGGGATCTGATGTAAACAACAAGTTTTCAACTATATAAATAGTGAACTTTTTAAAATAAAGACCTTTAAGACAAAATTATATAGCTTTCGAAAAAGATTCAAATTATTCTGACATTACCAGTTAGATACAACTTTTTGATCGTCACTTGTTTTTCACGATCGCTCAAGTACGGATTTCAAAACCGGCAGGAAATTTAATATTTTAACGAGTCCAGCTCTTATAAGCATGCTTAAATATTTTACAGGTTAAAAGTATATCCTGCTGCTGCACTTGTGAATACAGAAAAGGTTTAAATTCCACATGTTTTAGTAGGTAATGGTAACACCATTTTTTCGTGTTGAACTGTTATCACTAACCACACGTTACTTAAATACACTCTAATATGTGTGTCATTCAGTTTAGCAAGCATTCTTATGATACAATTTTAGTCTTCTCTTACTATATCTTGCAAGTATTTGAAGGAAAAATCGTTTGCAAATGTTCCATACACGAGTGGATCCGCATTCGTGCGAATGTAACCAGCATTATACGTTAAAGATCACGTATATACTCGTATAGAAGTAGCCTCTACAGCGATGGGCAACCATAACAACATACCTAACATAAAAACGTGTGCATGCTAGCATCATTAGTCGAACCTGTCTACCCTCGCTACCGGCCCTCCTGCCCGTTGGGACACGGAACGTGATAACGTCCCTCTGCGTGAATACGGCGATTGTTCCCCGTTTGGCACTGAAATTAGCGATAAGTATTATCTTGCGAATTTAATAAAATACTTTATTCATAAGTAAGTCGTTGAAATTATTTTTATTTAAATTATAACAAAATCTGATTTTTCATTTGGTGCAGTGGCACAATTTCCTACCGGAGCCAAAACTGAAAAATATGATGATTAAAACAACTAAAAAGGTCAAGCATAAACTGGACTCGTGACATTAATTAAAATGGAACGAGATCCCGTTTCGTTTTCGGTTCTTGAAGATAATTAATTCTCAAAAAATGGTAATCCATTACATTTACCAATGAACCATGTACATGTAATCATTACATATCCTCGATTTTTATTTTTGTTGAACATTTCAAATAACCAACTATTTATGAATTGAATTTCATGAATTGGTGATAAACAGACGGACAGATGGATGGTCAAGCGAACAGACCTTACAAATAAACTTGTGTTTTACAAGGTCGATAACTGTAAAAAGAAAAAATCTTCAAAAACAAAATTTTTGCTTAATTAACAATTTGACGTTCACGGAAAAAAGTATCTTATTTCGTGGCCCCAACATTACACTATTGATTAACTATCGTTCCCAATGTTGGATATTGCAATTGGATGATATTTTATTGAGCAGCTTAGATAACACCGATACGATGACAGGTAAGTTACTAATTGACAGTAGCTTTCAGTGTGACAGTATACAGTACTTGGGCTTTACTTAATTGCGTACATTAATTAATTCGAACACTATTGACCGTATCGCGAGTAGGTTGGTACACTTGTAGCGTCTATTAACATAGTATGCGTTGAAAAGTTAGATTATTTTCTTTGCGCTGGTTTTTCAATTGTATTTTTTTTTTGAACATTATTATAAAAATAAGATATTTGACTAAAAAGTATAGATATCCGAAAGATACAGACTGGACATGTAAGTATATTTCATTATAAAAAAGATGTGTAGATAAAACGCATCATATAGTTATGGTAAACCTATGGAAGCGGGGGCTAGCAACGTCACTTGTCCAGACGTCGTTCAACATAAAGTGCCATCTTCATTTTTGGTTTACACAATAAAAATAACTTTATTTGTTACTTTATTTGGTGGCGTTTTGTGGTGTTTTAAATTATTATACCTTTTATATGGTGCATAAGCAAGAATAAACTTATAGAATATAGAATTTTAAACTTAATTAAGATTTATTGTGACATTTGGTAGATATTTAATAACATCGGGCATGGAGCTTGCAGCTTTGCGGTTACTTAATGGATTCGTGGTAAGATATAAGGTGAAAGTGGCTTTTAACTCTAATGTCGGCTACAATAAATAAAAAATAATTCATTATATTATACTTTGATCGTCATTTATCCAACTTCTATACAAATTGGTTTGGTTTGCTTAGTAAAATGAATTTGTGTATCAAGAAACAAAGACGCCAAAATTACGTGTTATTTTATTTATTTTTCCTATATATATCTTTTTTCATTCATTCAGAGTTTGTTAATTAAGAATACTTCAATACCACACTCATTTATACAAAAACATATAAAGATTTATATACGAACAGCAAAAATTTCAGTGTCGCGGGTCTTACTCGTATTCGACTGGTTTATAGGTCAAAGTTTTTACAAAGTATTTCCTAAATCTACATTTTTTCCTAAGGTCGAAAAGATCATGTATTTTACTTTGATAATATCTTCACTGATCCCACCAATATTTTACATACAAAAGTTTCAATATTAGAATATTGGAAAGTTTGTTTCTCAAATAAGACTAAGGATTTGAATAAAATATGGAACAACTGTTCTTTCGCCATACAATGTATTGCGGGCTTTAAGCTGTTTCGGAAAAATTAAATAATACAATATTTTTGTCTAGTTCAATAATACCATTATAACCAGATTTCATAATTACACTACACCCGAAATTCAAAGCTAAATGGAAATTATTAAGTCATCAGCTAGCTGTAAATTAAAACCTTCAAATATAACGTCGACATTTCGACAAAAATAACAAAATCTAATGCATAATAAATACGGTTTTAATTTGTTCCCATTGAAACCGAACTTCAATAAATCGGAATATTAATTAAAAAACGCGACCGCAATTTTTCAATGACGAAAGACAAAGCCGAATCAACATACATGAAAAATTCATAAGCGATCCGTTCAGACTCGATACATGTTATTAAAGAATACCAATGAATCGTTTCAATGCATCGATTTATAATGGATTTAAAAATAAATCAGGGCATTGGGCGTAAAAAATCAGGCGGTCTTTTAATATTTACCATTGTTTTATCTCGAAGTGAAATACTGCCATACCATTGAACTCCACCAACGTAACTTAACCTTCCCGACTGAACTAAGACATCTTCCGGTTTGAAGGAGAAGAGGTAAGCGCATGGATCTTCGTAAGTTGGTTGTTTACCACATTAGTAGCTGTTAACATTCCATACTGATGCCTCATTAGAAAACGCTCGAAGGTATTTATGTGTAGGTAATGAAGGTACCGTAAATGAATCGGTCAAAATGTGTTGGTCAATATTCAACCTTATATTTTAAGATCAAGGTGCATTTAAGGTAGTTTTTTTTGCGTAAAAGATAATTTATTTAAGTACGAATTGTTTGATTTATTATTGGACATGAATTTAAAAGACTATAAATTGCTAAAGCTGTTCTTTAACATTAGCACGAGATAACATTCAAATATTTGAAAATGTTTCGTACACTAACTACAATTTTCGAATTATCTTAACACTACATTATAAGTAATAAAACACTTCTATGATGCATATACGAAAGTACCATTTTTTTGTAAAAAAAAAAACTAAATTAAAACGTCTTTCTAATTCAACTAAACCTCAGTCTAGACAAGAACCTTGTACCTCTCCAGTTAAGCAAAATGTTATTTGTCCATCAAAATATTAAAGCACCTAAGTAATACGTCTGGGATTGAACGTAGCTTCATAATTCCATTAAGTTCTAACAAAGTACAAACTTAAATTATACTCCTACAATTCTTTCCTTTCTGTTAAAACTACTAAGATTGATTCCCTGTTTCGAAATTCCAATTTAATTCACACTTGTTCGCCGAGCTGCGATTAAAATTGCATTATACTTTTATTAACCTCTGTGAACTTGGTTGTAGCTAGAATTTTGTATGTTCCATAAATTCAGAGAAAATCTAGAAATAGAAGTTTACATTCAATTGCACTGTTTTATAATCAATTTATTTGGGTTTTGCACTTGAACATTAAAGCTTCGGCAGTAAATATAAACTGATAGAATAAGAAAAATCGAGTAAGTGCAAGTGCAAATGAGAGTCGGACTCGTGACACAGAGTTCAGAACAAATAAGCTAAGGAAAAACAGATTTATTTCGAAAAAAAATCGTTTCTTATCTTCATGACCTTAGGCTGTCCATTATTTGATTATTTTCATGTTTGAAAATTTGATCTGTTTCGCTATGATGGTTCATAAGATACATAGACCTTTTTTACCGTAAATAAGTCTGCACGAAACTTGAATGATTAGTTAGTACAAAAGCGACAAGTTAACATGATAAAAACAAAACTGGATATATTAAAGTTTTGGCAAACAACTACAGTTAATTACCTAACAACATTTTCATACAACTTTTTACAGTACCACAATTTCTTTTCCGATCTTGTATACGGGACCACAATATAGGTAACAATTACTCAATAAAAGTCGGTTGTCTCGGCCTTCGTTCTGCACACAGGGTACGTACACACGGCTCACGTTTCTCTTTATACTTTTAAACCGCTAAAATATTGTTTCTGGCGGGTACGATACCGACGACTCAGCGTTGTTCGCGTCATAAAAACATACATTCACAAAGATATTTGAGTAATTGGAAACGATATGTGACGTCAGAGAGCGTAGCTTTATTTGACTTGATTTTTCGTAAGTGTTGTGGTGTTAGACGATGTCATTAAAGTTAATATTTTTAAACGTTTTATAGTATTTCATTTTTAAGTAAAGGTTTGTGTGAAACTTAAATGCAATGAGGTATTTAATTCCCGTATGAGTCACTTGTAGTAAACTCAAGTTAGAATTATCTTTTACAATGGGAATATCAAGTTCACCGTAAAAATCTTACCTTAGTCGTTTACAAAACGACCTAGCAACAAAATCCTCATTCAGAGGTTACATTTTAAACCTTAAAAATAACGCATTAACCCCTTCTGAGTAAAGTAATTCCACTTTTATTGTTCAGTTTTATGTTTCCAAAGGTCCAGTTTACAGCGTTTGTGTTTTGGTGTAGACCACAGCACACAAGGGTAGTAAACCAGTAGACGGCTAGACTAAGTCTGTTGGGGTTACCAATTAAATTTTGTTTGCAATTGCGATGTTCCGAACCGATGTGTAACTACAAACTTATTGTTATTGTTGGGATTATTGTCAATATTGTTTGAAACTTGGTTAATTATTTAACTTTATATCCATTAAAAATGTTGGTTATGACAATTGAAAATTACTTCATTTTTGCGATAGTAGATCATTTTTTTGTTTAAACTTATCCATTTTTTAAGTTCCTATTTAATTACTGTTTGTTTGTTCAGTACCCAAATTACGTTATGGATAAAACTTATATTGAAATGTTAACAATGATCTCAAATCATTCAATTCAGTGGAATTCGTTTGGGAAAGCGAGAAACAGCATTCACTCAGGGATTTCATGCAATCTGCATGCATGAGTTTTGAGAGACAAGCTATTTGTTACCTTTCAGATAACATAGCAAGCTTTAACCCCAGGTTGCCGTATCCATCTGCTGGAAATTGGATATATAAACTGAACTCCGTAGCAATATTGTGTAGACACTTTGGTATAAAAAAAACATGTGCGTTTCGTGAAGCTAAAAAGAACTCAAAATGTAAACTAATATGACGGAAGAGGAACTTGTCTACGTATCGTAACGCGCTTGCTTACTAAGAGTCATATCATATAGATAGAGTCATATCTCATGCGCATATTGATTGTGATATTTTCGGGCATTTCAAATTAGGTAATACAAAATAATTTTGAAACGAAGCTTTGGTTAAACTACTAAACTATCATTATATTAAACTATTAAATAAGTAACGATCTATCTCTATTCTCTCTATCTCTAAAAGATTAATACATCAATCATGGCGGATACAACATCGATTAGTATCCGTAATTCAAGTGTAATAACAGTGATAAATAGGATATATAAACGCTTAACATCATGCTCACGCAAATAGCGTTAGTAGCCTCAGGCAAACACATATTTTGTCTTTACTTAGCAAATGTAACAAGTTTGCAATAATGATAAAATATGTAATCACTTGTAAATAGTGTGGCAAAATTAAAATTAACTTTACTGATTGATTGTAAAAATGACTAATTAATCAAAATATATGCAACGTCACACATGGTACCTATATCATATATGTATATATAGGTAGCATGTGTGACACATATAGCTATCATGCAATATATTTATTCCGAATTCGCAATGAACTAGTTTTTTGTCCAGGAATTTTAAATATCTTTCACATTAATTTCAATATAATTGAATTCACTAGCTAAACAAAACGAAATATTTCACTCAATAATCTACTATACGCTTTAGCAATATAAATCTTGTAGCAATTAAATAATACATTCTTTTTAAATTGGAACTCTCTTTGACAACTTTTTTTCAATTAAATTAAACAGGCTCCTTGCCTTATCAACTTTTGATAGCCAAAGTCTCTTAAAGAGAAAAGGGAGATTGTAATTACACAGGACCACAGGAGACAAAATGTAAAAAGTTTGAGGCGTTGTCGTAATGTAAGGGTTAATTCTTTTATAATTCTTTCTTGTTATACTTTGTCAAAGTATTTTTTCGTAGAAATAGTGAATGAGTTGATGTAGGTAAAGGATGTTGTCATGAGTCAAAATTACGCAAAAAAATATTTGTACAGAAAAACTGCTTCTGTATGATCAACTTTTTCCTATTTTTTTTTTTTTTCAAATATTTATTTACTGAAGAGTATGTAATCTAAATTCTAAAGTCAGCAGAGCGTTGTTTTCTTAAAAAATAAATTTGTGTTCAAACACAGATGCGGGATTTGAAAATACCTAACACAAAATAAATTTAAGTCCGATCTCATCCAGTCAGCGTTAAGTCTTTGTTCAATCGTGTGCTCCCACACAATGTATACCCGCGTGTATATTGGACCAGCCAATATCAAGTTAGTGTTACCTACCAGAGTTTGTTCGCAAACCTTGTTATTGAAGCGCCTTTTAGTAGTTAAGATAGGTCTACACGGATTTGTATTGCGAAAAATATAGCGTAAAGGCTTCTTCCCCAAAACACTCCGAACGGTATTATTGTAGAAATTGAAGCGAAATGTACGTGAGTACCAATCTTTATAAAGCCATCGCCGCCAAATCGCAATGAAGCTTAAATATCGTTCTATTTTTTCTTAGAAAATGTGCTGAAATAAGATTAGAACATTTTGTGTAACATGCTTATGTCATTTAATACAGATTTTCCTTACAAATAAAGTTGTTTCTTCGAAGGAAACGTTTACCTTTTTGCGATTTTATTGCTTCATTGACAATTGGTAGAGTTCAATTTCTTGGAAACATTATTTGTATGGTTTTTGACTTTGCTATTTGTTTTCCTTTTCCTCTTAGATATTATAAAAAATAACTACATAAAACTAAAGAAGAAAGACAAACAAGGTAACAGACTTAATATTTTTATAGTACCTAACTCTATTACACCGGTCAAACTATCAAACTACACATAGCAACGGTCCCAAAACAAAGAAATTGCTTTAAACATCCACAATTTTATACACAACACTAATTAATCACATCGGGCCGAGTCTACAGCAGTGACACCGACTAAGTTCATAATTGTATTCTGAGTTGGGACAGTTTGATTGATTACCACACCGGGCTTGTACTGTCCCACGGTATCGGAATTAACCACGACACCTGTAAATTGTTGTGTAGTGACAATTAAATGTTTCCTATGTTACGTACGTTTGTTTTGATGTTTGGGTTGAGTTTACATTTAAGTTAGATAATTTTGTTGGTGTTTTAATGTAGTGTTTTGTGATTGTCTGTCAATAATAGAAAGGAGAGATTCAATTTTAAGCTTATGATATGACTCAAATTAGTGTGATGGGTACAGGACAGGGATTTTCAATATTAGATATAATTTGATTAAAACAAACATCAAAAATTTCAAAATGAAAAATTCTTAAAAATTATTACTTTCGTTCTTAATTATACAAAAATTCCTCACGAATTTTCCTCCGGTATTCAAGTCTAATAAAGCCAGACAGTACTGTCTTTCTCAGTAACCAAGCTGCAACCGAAACCGCATTTCTGTTCAAGATGTTTTGCAAAAGCAGCGGTATCTCGGATTACTCACTAGGAATCTAGCGAGATGTTTAATTTGTTTTAAGGAAAATGTTACTTAAGTTAAAATATCAAGAAATAAGTTTCGGACAGGATGAAAAAAATGAATGATTTTTTTCCTGTAAATGAATATTCATTAGTCATAATTTCTTATAAATAGGGACAATATAACATTGTTTCTATAATACAAATCACTTTTGAAAAACGTTTAATTGGGACGTATAAAAGTTTAATCGAGTCAGACTCGTGACGGGGTTCTTTCTGTGTCTTTCTGCTCAGAAAGACACAGAAAGTCAGTTTAGCGAAACGAAATGGTAACCATCACACTTAGGACTTAGGTGTCAAGTGTTTTTTTTTATTATAGCGGCAATGAAATAATTTAATTTTCCAAGCAAATTACAGCTGCTTAGCTATAACGGTACCTGAGATACAAGCCTCTTTACAGAAGACTTACAGACAGAGACAGCGCAACGTAAGAGTAACTGTTAAAGAGTGTAAGCGTGACCTGAGGAAACTTAGGGTTCCTAATTTACACTTTTTACGAAATCCTAACCATAAAGTTACAAAAGAGTTCTTATGTGTGATACCTACAAGTATTCATAATTAATATGTTATTATAATTCCAAATGACGGACAATGAATGAACAAACAGTGTGTATCTGTATAATTGTGATTCACAACGTGCGAGTCTATTTTGATTCAAAGTTGTGTTTGTATACAAAGTTAATGTAATCCATGAATGTGTCTGAAACTTGTTTCGTTACACCTGAACTAGTTGAGATATCAACTAAAAGCACTAGCACTCGCAAAGTTAACGTTAGTGTGTTTAATTTCGTGTATTTCATAGAATAACAGTGGTTTCGTTTGGTGTATGAAACTGAAACACTCTGATGTAATTACTGGAATGGCCACAATCATGGATATGCTTGACTCCAGTTTTGTTGGTTAATTTTGTTGACTAGTGTGGTGACCTCATCTAAACATTTCGTGTCAACGTGTTTATAATATCTAAGAGAAATCTGTCTCTCTGATTTTTTTTAATTCTAATATATAAAACTCACGTGTCATGGTGTATGTAATTGAACTCTTCCGAAACGGATTCGATTCTTATGTCATATTGAGTGCATATTGGGTATCTTTAAGAATCGAACAACATCTATTTTTCATACGCCCATTTTTTTATTCCCTAGAACACATTTGTTTGGCAAAACAACGTTTGCTGGGACAACTATATTCGTATAAATACGCTCAGCCATTTTTCCGTGTTAAATGGAGTTCAACTTTCAGTTGCTCAATATATTAAGTTTCTTTCTTTTTCTACATAAATGGACAGCGTTTATCTTAAAAAATGTACAGCCGATATTTTTTTATTTTTATATTTTATTATTAAATAGGGCTGCTCTACAATATTCAATTCTAACAAACATTTAACTCAAATGTGTGTCAGAAACGTTGCTTACAATATGAACAATAACACAAGCTCAAAGCAACTAATACAGATTGTTTGCATTCTCACTGAGAACGCGTTTTAATAATGCTTCATTCAACAGATGATACTCTAGAATAAATGAACTATCTAGCGAACTGTTGCTTGCTTTGTTCCTTTGTGAAAATAGCTCTACGTTGACATGTTTGGAGTTAAAAGCTAATCAAAATATTGTGCTAAGAACGAATGAACATAGAATTTTAGTAAAATATATCTAGAGCTTTTATTTTACATTATTTCAAACTTTTAAAATAAAAATAAAAGTTTTATTAACAAAGTACCAAATATCTGGACCATAAGTGCTTCTCACTTCGAACTCGTCTGATAGACGTTTTCAGATTGCAGTATATGGTGTCCAGGTTTTGATAGCATGTCAAACTTCACTGCTTGTGTGATATCTCAAAATAATGGAAAATGCAGAGAAGTGGTAATAAATCTGTCATTAAATGTCTAGATAAATATTATTAATAAAATCTTTGTTGATGGTAAAATTTCTTACTCCATCATTATAATGGATTTCAGGATAACGTAGATAAGCACTCACGTTCTCCCCGAGAATATGAACGTTTCTTTACTTACAAGCACATATTAAAAAAAGTTAAGAGCTTAACACAATACATTTAAAAATAAGAAAAAAATCGTCTCATAAATCTTCGAATGCATGTTTACCTTCTTTTCAACAAAATGTAGTCATATTTATTAATTAAAAAAGAGGCTGGATAAACCTTTGATGACTGATAATAACAAAAATATATTTAGGTTTACAATAATTACGAAATACAATTTAAATTTATTTATACGACTCATACAAACTGTTACCCCAATTAAAACCTCTCAAAACAAAATACGAAACAGAACTAAACACTCAAAATGTACCTATTATACACTGAAACTCGCCAACAAATCTTTAGCTAGTACTGCTAATCGCATATTCCTTACAAAGCCGCCAAGCTAACGACCATGGACAGAACGGCCATCGAAACAAACTTTTTTACTGGTGCGCCGAAAGTAGGGTGACTGTGTAAATTATAAATTAAACATAACGTTTTTATATTTCTGTAATTTTTACTTGTGATTTGCGAATGATTAATTAGCAAGCCAATTCAGCCTTTAGTAAAATTAAGATATGGATAAAAAGCAAGATAGTCATCGAAATATCTACTTTTCTGGTAAAAATATATATCTCGCCAAGTTCAGGTTTTAAAATATGTTGCATATTTTTAAACACTTTTTTGTTTTGTATTTTAGGTTTAGCTCATTTCCTCAGAGAAATTAATAAATTACTGTATCGATCAGCTGGCATCATGTACCGCCTCTAGGGAAAACCACAACCATTACTGAAATCCTTGTCCCGGCGAACATATGCCGAGCTCTTGAGCCTTTGATTAATTCTAAGATTTGGATTATGTACCTACCGTGTATACACAGTACATACAAACCTATTCATCAACGTAGATGAAATACGAAAATGTAACAATATGTCAATAGTTTCGCTAACAGCGGCTATTAAAACAGATACAATAATTCATTTATCAGTACAACTGTCAATAAAATACCACAATTCAATAAGTAAAAACGAAAATCGTTCTGTTTTCTAAAAATAATTTAAAAATGTATTTATTTTTATTTTCGAAGCTATGAAAATACTTAAAAATTTATAGACACGGAATATTTCACGTCCCTCAATCTAGTGGTAACCCTAGTTATAAGGCATTCTGCACACGTGCGACCGCGGCGTCCGCGGCCCCACTTTGACCACTTAATTCAATGAGGCTGGATTCAGCCCAGCGTCGGGTTTACAAACACGGTTTAACTCGCACGCTTTGTTACTGCTTGTGTTAATACGTTCTTTTGTCGAGTTTCAGTGGGCTAATTAATGCATAGTTTATAACAGGCCTTACTTGGCCGAATTACGTAACAAAAGATATCCATTGGCGCCATCTCGTTGAAAAGAAACGACCACGTTTTGTGCAAACCTTTTTCAATTTTGGTAAAATAAATGTTTTTGCTGAACATTTTTTGTGAGACATGTTATAAATATGGATTTATTGTTTGTTTATTCCAGTTTTTAAAATTTTCTTTATTGTACAAATCAATTAAATTGTTGGAAAAAAATCGTCATCCTCAAATGATTTCTTATATTCGTAATCAAAGCTGACGAAGTATCAAATTATATCTAACTAGTATCATAAATAACAAAGAGCTCGTTAAAAACTTTCCATCTCGCAAATACACGCATGTAAATTTTTGCAATAAAACTTTTAGTTTTGACAATAAATTCAATTGGGCCGTCAATAAATTTTCAAAACATAAATCCTGTCGGGGTCTATAGTGTGATGTCGTAAAAGCGTTTTTATTACCGTTTACTCGGGACATAAAGAAATGTGTCAATGTGAAACATTAAAGGGTAATTATATTAAAGCATACCTATTTTATCCGAATGAGCGTCTTTACATTATAAGACAACGTTTTACGGCAAACGGTAGTCCGAGACTACCGCGTTTAGAACTTTATGGCCTACTAAATAATAGGCAAAGCACTGATTTGGGAATCATCATGAAATTGTTATTTGGCGCATTTAGAAAATACATCTAGGCCAATAAAACTGTTTTGGGAAAATAATTAAAATGAGGTAACAGCGTAAAAGGCTAAACCTGAAAAACAACGAATTAAATTAGCGTTTGTCAAAAGTAACATGAATGTTAGACGACAGACTGGAGACTTTATTACCTATTCATTAAAAACGAAATAAAGGTCTTTAGAAAAAATAACTTACCTTATTTACACAATACTAAGGCTCTTTGTTGAAACCTTTTTAATATTTACCTTTATGCTTTTATTACGATTTTTTTTTGTTCAAAGATTTTTCATGTGTTTTAGTTTGGTTTTAACATGATTTAGAATAACGATTTTTCTTTATGAACCTTAATCAAATTAAAGGAATAAGATAAATACTAAAAAACAACGTTCAAACTCTTATATCTATTTGTAAGTAAGTGAAATCAACAAGTAGTTTCTCCGGTGATTATTAAGTAATCGCCGACAAAGATCAAAATTTACTCATTCTTTATAAAATGTTACGATGTATCAAATTCTTACTTCTAGTACTTTCAACAAATAAAAATTCAAGAGAACGCTTTAGACTGTTACTAAGCGTGTGTGTTGTCGCCGTGGTGACATTTTAGTTTTGGTGAGATGTTACAAACGTCACATAGCATGAAGAATGTTACATGTACGTGCCGACAAGAGGGTGTTCCAGTAATATTTCGTTTGTCTTTAGAAATATTACAGTACGTTTATACTTTGATTTGAGAAGACGTGGCTTTAGTATCGAGTGTCGTGTGGTAACAAATTGCCGTCAGATAAAGTTATTGATGGTGTCACACTTCACTACATTTTAGGGCAATTAGAAGACGTGTAAGACAATTTTAGAAAGGTGCCACTTGGACGGGTTATTTTATACTAGTCACGTGACATCTTGAACAGAAGTGTCAGTTTCATAGTTTTCAACGATTTATCTCATGTATGTAATGTAATATTACTTGTTCACGGTGAATTAAGTGTTGCGAAGTTTGGTACTTTCCCAATTTTGAATGTTGCTTTTAACGTCAGATTAAGTAGATGTTTTGATATTTTTAAAACATGTTTTAAGCGCATGGCATCATATATCACTGTCATGTTAAATTGATTCTGACATCCATACCAAAATCAGGTTGTAAATTGGCAGTTAAAACAGATAAGATACGACTTTTTCTTGTTAAACATAATTGCGTTCAAGTTTGCATCAGGTTTCGTTTTATTGGTAGTAGTTGTCAGATATTGAGTATGCTTCAGTGACATTTAATTAAATAACTGTCCATTATTGCGATAAGTATCGCCTTAACATAAGTAATCTGTTGTTTTGAAGAATAATTACTATTTGTAAATTGAAATACCACGTCTCCGTCGATGCTAGAGACGATGATGCTAATATTCTTTGTAGAACAGCTTCTATCAATCCAAAACGTCTTCAATGCTCCAAATTCAAATTTAAATCGGCAGAAATAGAAACATTTGATATTTGGAAACGGGATTGAAAAGTGAACGATGCAGCGTTTCACAGAGCTCTGAGAAACACGATCCGTCTCCTTTAGCAGTCGCCGAAGCGATAAATTTTGTAGAATCTAATAAAGCTGTGATTTGTGCAGTCTAGTTTCGGATTCAATCTGACAGCTTGAATAAAGTTACACACGAATTAGACGACCATAAACTGGCTACCATGAAATTTATCGTTGCAATATTGTGGGTTACTTCATTAGACGTTATTGTTGAAAAGTTTTATTATTTTTCTGGATTATTTCGAGGTTTAGATTAAAGGGATGTTTATGTAAACGTAACGTCTAAAGAAATTTAATGTGTTTTACTCTCTGTTAAATTGAGAATTTTGTTTCATAGGTCTTTGCTTTTGAATTGTGTAAGTTACGAAAAGTAAATCTGAAATAATATATTTCGTGATAAGATGTTTTATTTTTATTATTATTCCAGATTGTAGTCCAGATATCGGTACAATACACAATACACAATGTGAGATACCCCGAAATGCTAAAGTATAATACTCGTGATAAGCATTCTTAGATCTTAGCACGAGTTTGATTGAAACTTTATTACTTCCAATTACATGGTAATTCCTGTAGACCCTGCTGACAAGATTTAATTTAGGCTTGTCATAACATCGGTATGGCAAGTCAAATTGGTAAATCGAGATTGCGAACAATCCTACATTGTCGTCACATCACTTTATGGCGGTACTTAAAACTTTGAAATTATCATTAAATACAACTTTGGAGACATATTAACCTCCGCAAATCAGGTTCGGCTTTACGATCAAGGGACCCAAAGAATTTATTAAACCAAACCTTACTATTTACGATTCGCACAGCAATCTATAACTCACGAACAGGAAAATGCTATCCTTACGATTTCATTACAATAAATCTTATGGCCCGAGTTATAAAGTTTTGTGTCGATCGAAACTAAACTAAGAAGATAATGTACTCTGGTCAGGCCATTCTTTGCCTTGTTATAAATCGCACCAACGAAATTAAACTCGAATTTCAATGAGATAAGGTCGATTATTAAGTATCCGAAATTTTTACTCAACAACTTTAAGCATTTGATAGGTGCAGTCCGATAAGTTGCAAGCGATAATTGACCCATTATTTAGAGGGCAATGATAAGTCTAAATCTTGCTTACTCTAGGATTGCGATTGGAATTCCATCAGGTTGAGAAAACAAGAACTTTACTAAGATAGTGCTTTGATTCTTTGTGTTATCTTATCACGGAATAAATATTTACGATCACGATATAAACGGTTTATGTTAAATTATTCGATTTCTAATTCCGTTACCAAACGCTGCCAGTTCATTTGAATCCACGTTTGATTAGATATCGGAAAAGCGATTAATATTAATGATTATTTGAAATACTAATCTGTTCATAAATTACATAAGTACATATCACGCATAATTAATTAAACAGTTATATAGGTAGGCCAACTAATAAGATATAAAAAATCTGCTTTAAAGAATATGACAATCAAAATCGTTTTTTCCCCTTTTGCTTTTTTTTCACAGTGACCAGTGTTTATATGTATGTTAAAATATATTTATTATGTGTGTTTTTAGACGTAATACTTTCGGATTTTAGGTTAACGGCTATGTTTTGGGCTATTTTTACGTCAGTGACAATATTTGGTGATGCTTTTAAATATTCTTTTTGTAAAAAAAAAAAAATTTGTTAATAACGCCTGTGGTTGTTTTAATGGATTTCGTTAATAATTTAGAACAGTAGTTGCAGATATTTTTTTTTGGATTGTTTTGTAATTATGTAGATATCATCCATCAATCTCCCGGGACGCTTGCTCTACATTTGGGCTCATTGTTTCATAATGCTTAGCTAAAAAAAGACTGAATACTTGAACACATTTATAGAATCATAAAACCTTTTTACGATACCATAGTATAATCCAAACATAAAATTATAAACGTTGTATAGGAGCAACCGAAAATCATAAATCGGAATTTTCGTAACATAAATACTTGCTTTCTATAGAGGGTGGGCACAGTAAGTCTTAAAATAGCTGTAAGAGCGGACAGTTACAGTTAAATATTATGCTATTGTGCCTGCATTCTCTGTAAACGACGTGCAAACCAAACTGGTTGAAGATATTTTCGCTGCACCGCATGCCTAGTAAATAAAAATAAATAAGAGAAACAATTGAGGAATGCAATACTTTGGCATATAGAGCACGAATACGAAAGTTATCATTTCACTTATCATGGGATTAAGGATTACACATAATAAAAAAACTCTGCTCTCTCTAATGGCTAGATAAATTAATAACCTAATCCGTCAGTAAATTATTTTATACACAGCTTCTAATAAATTAATTAAATTAGAATTAAAACATAAATAAAACGGAATCACAATTTGTTCCCAATATTATTTGCAGAACGTGATTCACTTGTACAGAGCCGCATTAAACACAAATACTTATTACCTCCCAATGGAGACCTGACAATAGTTATTGGATCCATTGTTGACGTCACGTTCCTATTCTTCACGTTGACTGCAATCGTGCTAATACAGCTACGTTGAAACGCATCTGCTTGTCATAATGAATTATATACGGTATAATACTATAATAGAAACGGATTTTATAGGCCATGTTCGCAATTCGCTATTTAGGGGATATATTTATACCAGAAGTTACGCGTTACGATAATTGATTTGAAAGTTTTTGCGTGGGTGGCGAATTTGAAGTTTTGTAAATGACACGGGGCAAATCGTTTAGCCAAATGTAGCACATGTTGTATTGCGTGATAGAGCTTACAAATACAAAATTATGTAAGTTAAAATTTTTAATGTTTTCTTAATACGCAAATCTGTATTTATACACCTTCTCAATAACTATTTTAAAACATTCACCAGTATCACCATTAACCATTACCATAAACCAACTTAAACTTTTATCTTAATCGATAAAAGTATCTTCAGATTCTTGGTAATAAATAAAAGAAAATCATCCCACGCGGCAGTAGACACGGCGTAAACTAACATTAGGGATTCGTTGAATAAAAAATCAAAGATCAAAAAGTACGGCGACGAGACGACGGATCAGTACTGAAATATTTACGAACTTACGAAGTAGTAGTTAGTTATGACAAGTGTAATAAAGTTATAAGTAAACTGTTCGGTTAAATATGAATCAATGTTTGGCCTTAAGGCGTATTTATTTCTACGCGTGTAATTTTCAATACGTAATATTTCTGCATGTTTAAACTGTAGCCCGAGGATGTCACAACATCACGAAATATTTATGATAATAAGTTAATTATATTTGTACAATTTGTGAATTCTGTCTTGAAATGTTACATTTAGTATTGTTTATTCCGTCATTCATTTCGCATGTTGTCGTTTTAGACTACGATTAAGCTGCGTTAAGCGTTAAACAAATTAACTACACCCTTTTAAAAAGTCGAGATCGACCATCGACATCAATATGATACAAGATTAGTTCATATTTTACCAATAATTTTCTTTTAATTCATTGATTATTACTGAGTCATTTGTTCTATATACACAAAAACATTTATTGTTCGCAATAACATTTGACGGAAGCTTTTTACAACATTTATTTTATACCATCTTTTAGATAACTGAAAAGCGTCTTAAAAATCAGTATTGTGTGCCCAACAATGAATCTTTGCTTTTTATTTCATTTTTTTGGGCCATTGAAAGTCAGGACATTGTTTGAGATCTGCTATATCACTTAGACAAAATAATACAAAATTAATCTAAAAAAAAACGTGAAATCATTTTTATATTTTTATGATTTAGGAATAAAACAGTATTCAAGACACAACGCGTTTTATATTTCTTATCGGTGTCTTGAAACAGCGATTTATTTTAAAAATGTTTCTGTATTATACTGTATAACATGGTCCATTGTTTAAAGAAACTAAAAAGATCGGGACGTCTTCTAAGCTGGAACGTCAAAGTCCCCATAAATTTTGCGAAGCGGGGAATGTTTAAATGAATTCGCCATTCAATATCACGCTACATTTTCTTTTTAATCTGTTTAAATGACGACAAATTTACTGCTTCCGTTTTTCATTTAACGCCCTGAATATTTTTGACTATTTTTAGTGGTTCTCTTCGAAATTGGGGATTCGGATCGTGAAATCAAATCAACATTGGAACGTTTTTCCGTGTCAAATATTTACATCAGGACTCGCAAAATCTTTTGAGTTTTTTTTTTGCTTTAGCCCTGAATGTTAACTCTCGGCTACTAAACAAAAGACAGCGATTCCTATATATAATTTAAAAAGAATTAATATAATCTTCTAACCTGACTTGTCTCAGACACCTTTGTCAGCGTATAAATTAATAAAGTTCATTTTATTACCAAATTCCAAAACAAAATTAGTTAAGAAAAACCTGAAGACAGAAATATGTCGAAAAACTCGAAACTCATTCAACTTTCCACACGCTTTAATCCACGAAGAGGTGACGCATTTGTTTCTTCATCCAAATCGCTTTTATCTGTCAATAAAGTGGAAAGGTCAAAAAGATCTGTTTCTTGGACGATAAATCGTAATAACGTGTTCGCCTCTCTGAAATAAAGTCCGGATGATACGTATTTGATTATGCGATTAGTGTTGCAACAACACTGCAGTAATTATTGGATGTTATTTAGCCGGCAACGTGATCTGCATGCGATTGTCGACTATAAATATGGAGATCCGAGTTAGTTCGTTTGCAGACGGAATTTTGGGAATTGTTATTTTGATCGGATATTTAATTTCGTTCGATTTCACTCTGTTTTATACAATCACAGTAGTTTGTTTATAAAACCTGGTTGTGTCTTCATGAGAATATATTTTTGTTTAATTATGAAAAGGAAAGCACATTACTCGTTAATATGTCAATTGTAAGTCTGGGTCACTAATGTCTGTCTCATTGTTTGGATTCTCGGTTATCCAAACACCATTCAAGCATGCTTGATATAAACATTGTTTAAGCAAGTTATGTCAACGGACACTATTTGCGTTCCCACGTCCGAGTCCAGTAAGCGACTTAACAACACAGTGTTTTGGCGTTTAATTCATGGCTAACGTTTAATGAACTAGTCATTAGCTCTGAATTAAGGTTAACGCTTCACGTTACGACTGTTTATTTAACGTGGTGCAGTAATTTTTGGTTTAATAGGATGTTAAGGCTACTGCCAAAATAAGTAGTGATTCAATGAGGTTTATTCTTTTTGGGAATGGATACTATTTTCTTTAAGTTTATTCAGTAGCGATGGTACAATAAAACTATTTATCGCGCTACGAGCTTTGTTTGAAAGTCGACCGCCAGTTGTTTTAGTTTTCAACAAAACAAATGAACAAATAAAATGAGGTAATAACTATTAAACAGAGATACGATGAGTCCGTATACAAAACTTTTTGGCTTTATTTTTAAGATCCATTGTATTATGAATACTAATTTGGAACGTCAGTTATCTTTATCCAATATATTTTCATACAAATTTGGTTGACTTTTATAAATATTTATATTCTTGTTCAACTTATTTTGAACTTGTTACCATTGGTGACATAAATAACAAAGTATAATGAGACATCGGACGGGCAAGCCCGTATGGCCTCCTGTCATGTCAATATCAAGTTGTGCCATTCAATAGCGTCACTTATTGACTGTATAATAGATGTATGAGTGACAAACCCGCATCAATTGGAATTAATATAATGTAGTACATGGTGTACGCAGCTCCCATTAATGCAATACATTAAGCGTCTTGGAATTTATGTTCTTAAGTTAGTAGAACTAATATAATTTACAATGATTTCTTTTAATTTTTTACGGTTCTGGTTACGGTGACTCCATTGTCTGTCTTTCTTTTACTGGGCTGTATCTTATGAACGGTGGTAGTTAAACTTCTTACAGATGATTTATTTCACTATTAAAATGTAAAAAACAAATATATGTCTCCTAAGATATTTTTTTTTAACTAGCGTTAGCCCACGTCTCCTCCCGCGTGGGACTTTTCTGTAAATCGAAATCGTGTTTTTTTTAAGTTGATTTTTACAAACCCAATTTTACTTCTAATCAAAGTTTCATGATGATCGGTTAAGTATTTAATGTACGAAAGTACGTAACAAACAAACTAACATGCACATTTATAATATTAGTAAAGATGGTGGGTACTGGAGTCCTAGGATTAGTTTCAATAGCCGAATTTCCGAAAAATAAACCTAGACAAGGCTTAGTTGTTGTTTAATAAGGCCAGTATCAACGCCTACACATATTTTTGTTGGAACAAAAGTTCCTTGTTTGTCCTATATATTGTATAGGTACGAATAAACACAAACCATAAAGCACAATAGTACATTTGTGGTTTTGTAGGTCTGCCAAACAAACTGTGTTTGTACGGTTTCCACAATACGTATATATTGTTTATAGAGAAGCCTTAAGCATGCCCGTCTTGTCTGTCTGTTTTACTTGTCGCGATTGAATATAATACGTATATTTAGTTATGTATTAGAATGATTCATGCTTTCTAAGTATATAGGTAAATACAGTAAGTAGGTACGTTGACGAACTTAATTATTAAAAGTTAAGAGGTGATTGCAACATAGTGTAGGTTCAGCATTATTGTTTCGATTGTTATAAGGTTTGAATAGGCACCGTAAAAATAGAATAAATGCCTTTATAAGGCCTGTGCCCCTCTACTGGGCATAGCCCTCTTCCCGTATTTTGAAGTTTGATCTTTTGATTCATGTCTGGAATGTAGGTTATCTCGTGTTTTTTTCCTAAACCGATTGTGAATGGTGTATTAGAAAAAAAACATGAAACTTTGAAAAATTTACATTAATACTTTGCCCGCGTTGGGATTGAACTCGCTATCACCACGTTTTTAACGGGCAAATTTCACATAAAATACATGTTTTGATGGTTTTTTTTTATATAAATTCTTAAGCGACAGGCATAGTCGCGAACAGCTTGATGAATTCGATATCTACAACGACACCGGAAACAGTATGGTGAGACAACGTTGGCTAGGAAAAAAGAGTGCGACAGAAGAATAAATTTACAAAAAAAAACACAACCGCCGAATTCTATTTACAAAAACAAAAGCGGCTCAAAAAGAATACAAGTTTAGTACATTACACCTCTAAATACAGCTCGTAAATCAATCGACAACAATGCACACAACTCCCTGCTCAGTGTTCATAGTCCTCTAGTTAGATTCGCGAACGTAACAAAAGTATGAAAATGAACGAGGTAGACCATCAATCATGGGGTACAAAATTAAACGTCACACGCGTGTTGGCCCGCACTGGACAACATGCGGTATAGGTTAATGACGACGCAGAGGTTACATGCCGGCTACACTGATTTTTATATTAATATACCGGCCTCTGTTTGCCTGGGAACGGAACAAAGCTTTTTTGCTTTAAGCCGTTTTACTTTTATCAGAGGGAGCTTCTAGGGTAAACTCATAGTTAACGGTATAATATAAGCATTGAGTATGTACGTTTTTGGTATTATCCAAATACCATCATAAGCTGGCTGATTGTACACAATAAACCTGGCGCAAAGAAAATATCTGTTGGCTTTTTGAGTACCAAAACACTAAACGTGTAAATAAACTGACAATACGTATACTCAGTAATACCGTATGCACGGTCAAATAGACGCAGCACTAATATTATGACGCAGAACATACCTTGCAAAGCAACTAAAGTTTATTTTAAGCGTTAAAATATTATAGGGTGAGCTTCAAGACATTAAAACGTCATCAAGATAATCAAAAACTGTTATCCATAATTACGTGTTCTCTATATTACCACATTAACCTACACCCTTTTGCCAAGGACTCATTAATACTACATTTGTCTCGTCAAAAGACAGAATTCCTTCCTTATTCACCGTTATTAATATTGTATCAGTATAATTATTTTCATCCTTTTCAAGATCAAATGTGACAGGAACATAATTAGATTTATTATATCCAAGTGAATGTTCTAAAATCATTATGTTTTATAATATCGTTAATATTCCATCACAAATTAAATTATAAATAGCATTATACAAGTGAAGAATGTTATGTGTCGTCGCTTGTAAATAAAGACGTAATTATTATTTATTAATGATTTTATTTATTCACGCTCCTCAGCATTACAAGTATAGTTATAATTCAAGCTGTAATATGTATAAGCTTTTCTTTTATTTAAAGAGCCTTTATAATTGGATTTTTTCAGTGTTTAACCTCCCGATTTATACCTCTTTCGAGATTTTTTACACCCACATCGAAAGAAGGTTAAACCATACCCGAATCACCCTGCCTCACCTTTGTCGACGATTAACCACAAAACCGAAAAACATGTGTACCAACACGTGAAAGATATAAATAATACGCTATATTCAACTTAATCCACGATAATGGTCCCACATATAAAATAATACAGGTTAAAATTATAACGCTGAACCCATAAAGGGAGATTAAAGGGGACGGGCGTTGACGCAGAGTTACAGCCGTTTGAGTTACAACTGGGACTAACGTTATGCATGATGTTTCGGTTACGTTATTGGAAACTGTATCGGAAGTAAAGGGTTAGAGAGCTTTCTGGTATATTATGGAAATTTGTTCAAATATAAACAAGAAAGTCACACCTATTGTGTGTCGCTGTAAAAGACTTTCATAGAATTTTAGTATGAAAATAATGAATTAAGTAGAATGATTCTTGAGTAATTTTAACTTTAACTCAGAGAATCGTTGACCACATTCGTTTAAAAAAAATCAGGTCGAAACCAATTGTAGTGTATAACATTAACATTCGTTTTATTTTAACAAGACAGATTTGAAAAAAAAAAAAATATTGCCGTTACACTTTAAGATTCCAACAATGCATAAACCACAATTTAAAAAGGTTTTATTCTGCAACAAAGTAACTGGCAGTGAATTATGACCAATTTCGTTTGAAATGAAAATAATAATCACCAGCCTGAGAAATTATTAAACAAATACAAAAGTCAATATTTCAAGCGGCGCATCAAAGCGTCGACGATGATATATTTGTATCGTGCGCACGCGCTAGTAAATGGGACGAAATAAATCAATCGTCGTGGCAAAGACTAAAGCATTCATAATTTTTGAACTTTCAATATTAATTTGATTTTGATATTTATGAATGACGAAATGTGTTTTTTTTGATACGTTGAGTATTTCATTTGTAATTTTGTCTACACCAAGATGTAGTTAAAAGTTTTTAAAAAACTGACGTATAAGACGAGCCGCTAGTTGATTCGTCGGAATGTAAAACCACGATATTGGAATGATACATCAGCGAACTTTACCGACGAGGCATAAACCGCGGTTTCACAAGTCTATCGGTCAGGACTTTGGTCGGGATCTTCATTTGTGGGAAAGAATTTACTAGCTGGATAAAATAATAACGTATTAAGTGGCTACAAAGGATGTTTGTGAAGACACAGCTACTAACCGGTGTCAACCGGTTTGTAAAACATTGCTATTATGAATTTGAGCTTTATCTCCTTGCAATTACTAATGACTTTCCCCTATTAATGAGACCCTTCTCACCATCTTTTAGTAATTATTTTATATTTTTTACTGCCTGCTTTTGTGAAGTAATTTTTACACCATTTGCTAATGACGCTATTGTGTTCCTTTGTTTATTGTTATTACTGCGCTTATTTTATAAATTGACTACTTGTTTCCAGGAATTTTATGTACCTCGGATTTTATCAGCTTTTGCCTATTCAACTATTAATGTTATCTATAATTTATGATGGCGCCTATTACTATCTATTACCAAAATGTGCGGGGACTGCGAACGAAAACAAATACCTTCTACAGAAACGTGAGTTTAAATTGTTATGATGTCATCTGTTTGACGGAGACGTGGCTTATTAACGGGATCTCTGATTCTGAAATTTTTGACAACCGGTATCTAGTTTGGAGAAGAGATAGGGATTACTCAAACACTGGCCAGACTATGGGAGGTGGTGTTTTAATAGCTGTGAATCGGGACCTTGTCGCGGATGCTCGGACTGAATGGTGTTCAACAGCCGAAGACTTATGGGTAACACTGCTGCTTCACAGCAAAAAACCCAAAATAACATATAAAATGCATATTTGCATAGCATATATATGTATTCAAAACTTAGGGAATTCATTAACAACACAATCAAGCAACTTTTCCGATAATCTTGTAGATGTATTTCTTAAAAATACTTCTGACAAGTTTATAGTACTCGGCGATTTTAATCAACCAAACATAGTTTGGCTTCCGTCAGTTGATGATTGCTCTTTATACGCTTCTAATTTGCAAGGAACAGCGCA
Source organism: Trichoplusia ni (assembly GCF_003590095.1). NCBI lineage: Eukaryota > Metazoa > Arthropoda > Insecta > Lepidoptera > Noctuidae > Trichoplusia > Trichoplusia ni. The sequence continues at coordinate 5,888,488 of NC_039491.1, forward strand.
GCAGAATTTGATTGATAATTTTAATATATGTAGCCTATCTCAGTATAATTCACATTCCAATAATAACGGTAGGATTCTAGATCTAGTGCTTTGTAATGACGACATCTCTGTTACGTGTTGCAGTGATCCACTGGTCCCCGAAGACGAACATCACAAGGCTTTGTGTGTAACAGCGGACTTTGTGCATCTTCACAGTCTACCTTCGCGTTCTTATGTAAAATGTCTGTACGGTCGGGGCGATTACGATTCAATTAATAGAGAACTCAACGTAATTGACTGGCATAACGAATTTGCCAATAAAACATTAGAAGAAGCTGTTACTTATTTTTATGACATAACCAATGAATTATGTCGTACTCATATCCCTAGCAAAACTATAAATCAAAGCACAAACTATCCTCCTTGGTACAGAAGTCCTCTGATAAAATTACTAAAAGAAAAAGCCAAATTTCACAAGAAATACAAAACATATGGCAATCTTGCAGATTATCAGACATTTATAGCATTGCGTCAACGGGCTAAGGACATGGAGAAAATTTTTTTCAATAGCTATATCGAGACAATTGAGTCAAACATCAGCCAAAATCCTCGAGCTTTTTGGAGCTATGTAAAATCTAAGAAGCAATCTAATTCTTACCCTCCTGTACTTCATTACGGACAGCTTTCTTCAAGCGACGGGGATGAGATATGCAATATGTTTGGAGATTTTTTCCATTCGAACTTTCTCATGCCTCCAAGTTACATTCCATCAACAGATCATGATCCACTTATCGGTGAACATGACGAGAATGGCACTGTGGATATCAGCTCTATTGAAATATGTGAAGATGAGGTTTATAGGTTGCTCAAGCGGCTCGACCCGAAAAAAGGTGCCGGACCAGACAGGGTGTCACCGGTGTTCGTCTTGAACTGTGCCAAGAGTCTTTCTGTCCCTCTATCGATTCTCTTCAGGAGGTCGATAAACACAGGATTAGTACCTCAACTCTGGAAATCAGCATTCATAACGCCAATTCATAAAAAGGGGTCCAAGAGCCTGATTGAAAATTATAGACCAATATCTAAGTTGTGCGTATATGCAAAAATCTTAGAAAAAATAGTTTACAATCAGGTTTCCACGGCTCTCAAACATAGTTTTTGCGAACATCAACATGGTTTCTTGAGAGGCCGGTCTACCACAACTAATCTCATAGTCTGTAGTAACTTCTTATCAGAATGCATGGCTCAGCGGTCTCAGGTCGACGTTGTTTACACTGACTTTAGCAAGTGTTTTGACCGGATAGATCATTTTATTCTTATTAAAAAAATATTTTTAATGGGGATAAGGGGTAATCTTTTTCGCTGGTTCTCCTCCTATGTTGAGAACAGATGTCAAATCGTTGTGTTAAACGGTTACTCCTCTAGAGTCATGCACATTCCATCCGGCGTGCCTCAGGGCTCGCTGCTCGGGCCACTGTTATTCAACATTTTCATCAACGACGTTGCTTCCTGTTTCAGTTACTCCAAAATTTTGCTTTATGCGGACGACATGAAGATAATGAAACAGGTATCCACTACAGACGACGCGCTTCTCCTACAACGAGACTTAGATAGGTTTCAACTATATTGTGAAGCTAATAAATTGGAATTGAACGTCGCTAAATGTTATGTGTGCTCGTTCACTCGCAAACCAAAACCTATTTGCTTCTCATATAAGTTCTTGGATACTTCCTTAGCCAGAGTATCCAGTATTAGTGACTTAGGAGTAACTTTTGATTCGAAACTTATCTTTGACACTCATATAGATAATATAGTCAAAAAGGCTTCGAAAGCGTTAGGTTTCATCTTTAGAATCTCGTCAGAGTTCAAAAACATTAAGACAATCAAAATACTATATTGTTCCTTCGTTCGTAGTCACCTAGAGTATGGCTCTCAAATCTGGAATCCTAATTATAACGTTTACATCAATCGGATAGAGAGCATACAAAAGAAATTTCTGAGGTACATTCAATTTCGGTCGAAGCTATATCTTCCAAATTATTTTTTAAGGTGTAAAAAGTTTCACATTCTCCCGCTTCACGAACGCAGGAATATTGCAGATCTAGCCTTCTTATTCAAAGCGATGAATGGACACTCAGATGTTCCCGAGTTTGTAGGCAAAATGGGATTACGCGTTCCAGGAACTTTTTTACGCAATCTTGATTTACTTTATACACCGGCCTCTAGAACCACCTACAGGCAAAATTCTTATCTCATCAGAGCGTGCCGGTCGTATAATGCAACTTGCAGGAGAATTGATATTGATCTGTTCAATACAGGGTTAGATAAACTTAAGAGAACTCTGTGCAAGCACTTTTTTGCTCATAATCCAAATTGATTATTCAATATGTCGCTACGTGCTTTTGGTTTGACCGACATACTGTCTGTATTTTTTTATTTTTCTCTCTACTATCAGTGGAAACTTTTAATTGGCTTTAGTTTCGCAATAAGCTTGTTCAATCTTTGTTATTAGCTGTAAGTTTTCCTAATATAATAAAATAAATAAATAAATAAATAAATAAATAAATAAATAAATTAAAATAAAATAGGTAAATTAACTTTCACGTAAGTGTTTTCTTAGCCCATGAAACAATTAAAAATCATAGTGAAAAAAAATGAATTTTGGAGTCCTCTTTTTTCTTCTCATACCTAACAAAAAATACATTTTAATGCAGTTACTTTTCTACGCATCATACTCTTTGGTAACCCAAATGCACGCCGTCCGTGCGACGAGGGGGCGGGATGAACATGCTCATAACTTACAAATCGTAGCGACGCACAAATTAATTTGAATTCAACGACCATACACCGTAAATCGGCATACACTACTCCCAACATATTAACATACATCCGACTGTTTAAAATATCACGCGCAATGTAATTCGAATATTAAGTAAAACTTGAATGTCCCACTACAATCTAAGAGAAAGAAATGTTAATAAATCTTGGGGATGTCAATATTAAGGCCAAATAAGGAAGAAATTAACTTTTATGTTCAGTGAGTTCTGTGGTACCACAGCCGAGTTAAGCGGTAATAAAAGTAAATTAGTGTGAGATACTAACACTCTTTTATGAATGTTGACAGCTTACTAAGGACTAATTAAATTAGACGTGAAACTTAAAGGGTTTAACCGGGATACCGTAATATATGTTATTGGAAATGTTCTGTTTTTGGAATCAGAATAAAATTTCATTAGGTGGTTCGTCTTTCATTTTATTTGTACTTTATGTTTAATGCGTGCGTTGCTTAAAAGGACGATATCCAGTTAAAAAAGGAATACGGGAAAGCGAAACAACAGAACTTATAAAAATGTTTTGTAGGATGTTCGAATTTAATTAATTAATTAAATAGTTCAACCGCTAACCTACGCATTTTTGAAACGACTCTCTAAATCAAACGCTTAGTCGAACCTTTCGTTTCGCGACTCTGCTGCTCATGTTTGAAGACTCTGGTTGGGTCAAAAACTAGTCGGACGATTCCGACAAATACGCATGACTAAACCGTTTCTAAAAAGTCTAGGCAGAGGCTAGGTGTTGAAAACATTTATGAAGCCAAGCAAGGCCAAGCAATAATTCTTAAAGGAGTTCTGTTGCAATGATCGCATAAGTAAAGTTAAGACTTTACGAGATATGACGGTATTCACTTGCAAGAGGGCTCTGGATGAGTTTCTGAGTGGCATGGATTATGATCGGACTGAAAAATTCATACAAATATGCAAGTAAATGTATTATATTAACAATTTATTTACACACACAAATAAATTATATCTATTATTATATAATTATATAATACGTATATTATGTATTCTTAATTCCTTATATGTACTTACATAATACATAATATTTAATGTAGGAATATTCATACTACTTAAACTATTGTACAACTTATTTGGTATGATTAAAATATGTATTATAGGTAATATTATACGAAATAGAGATGATGTCAAAAAAAAAAAGAAGAAAAAAAATGACAAAAAATAACAAAAAAAAAAAAATGTGTTGTCTGAAAGTTTTGCTTTTACTACTTGTTTACGCCAAACTTTAAAAACAAATTAGCTTATCGCACCTATTGTCCACTTCTTTGAAAAACATTCGACAATGAAAAATTGACCTAATGGCAATAAGTTTATAGTTGGTATTTCTGAGGAGACGAGAATCTTACCTTGCCGTAACACAGTCTTTGACTAGCGCGGAATGTAAAGAATTTTTATCTGTATACCGCCAATTTATTATTGTACGCCATTTGTTATGTTATTTACTTGGCCATAATTTTTAATCATTATAAATGTAGTTCGAACATCGGTTTTTCAAGTGCCTAGATTGTCTAGAAATCAATAAAAAAAGCGGCTATTGACGATCCTTGTATTTAAACTGTATGTAATCTCTGTCGGTCTATTTAGGAATACTTAGTTTTTAGTTATGGTATACATTGTAACACTTATGTTGAAATAAATTCTATTCTATTCTATTCTAATGTCTCAACCTCACAAAGGGATGGTCATTCTTAGAGAGTAAATGATAAATTCATGAAAATCTATTTAAAAAAGTAGTTGACCTAAAATTATAAGTACTACAATCAAATATCATATATTATGGACTCAACTCTTTCGCGTGAAACTGACAGGAAAAGGAAGGTTATTACCCTGCAGTGAGACACTATTAGCTGATAACAATAATAATGACATATAAGAAAAAGAAAATAGAAGTAGGATGTCGGAAGCTACTTATGATTGAATAGCCGGAAAGTTAAAATTATACATTTTCCGTTCCCAAAGTTTGTTTATCATCTAAAGAAAGTCTAACATACAAATGGAAACATATAATAACATCAAAATAAATCTAAATATAAACGAACATGTAAGCGTTCGTTGACATTCGAACGGCGAATATTGGATTTGCAGACATGATTCAACTTTCCGTGTTTATTGAATAAATAATAAAATATACTTGTGAGGGTAATACAATTTTAAGGATTTGAATGTTCCATATTTAAACAAGTCGTATAATAAATCAAGTTACACAAGTAAATGTAAGGAAGGCTAAAAAAGATCTTGAAATTGTAATTGGAACAAGAAATTAGACGGAATTATTGTACAAATTAAAAAACAATTACTAAGGGCCGATTTTTCAATCGCCAGATAACTTTTACTTGAGGAATAAATATGGGCGTTTGACACAATTTCCATACAAAAGCTGTCAAAACGTTAAACTTATTCGTCAAATAAAAGTTATCTGGCAATTGAAAAATCGGCCCTAAAACTTTTTGAATCTCACGTTATTAGAAAAAAAAAACAAAAGTACTCACAGATGAATTTTGTGTATGTCATCATCGCCTTGCCTTTTCCCAACTATGTTGGGGTCGGCTTCCAGTCTAACCGGTTTCAGCTGGTTACCAGTGTTTTACAAGGAGCGACTGCCTATCTAACCTCCTCAACCCAGTTGCACAGGCAACACGATACCTCTTGATTAGACTGGTTGTCAGACTTTTCAAGCTTCTGACTACCTGTAACGACTGTCATAGATGTAGGAATAACAGCCAGGACCCACAATTTAACGTGTTATCCGAAGCACTTAGGAACTCGTTATGATAAAGATGGTCACCCATCTACGGACCCACCGCGTCAAGCGTAGCTTAACCTGTGATCGACTCACTTATGCGGTTATAGCTTAGCCACGAGTGAATGTGTTGTTATATTTGTATTTCTTATAAAAGCAGTTAATTGAGATGAGCTTGTGATTAAAAGGCGTTCATGTAACACAATATAGTCGATATTATTAGTGTAATGTAAAATAAGCCAAGGAAGCCTACTAGATGTGTTTCACGGAAGCCTCCATTGTAACTTTCATATTGTTTGCCCTTATTGTTTACTTTTTCCAATTGCGCATTGGTTTATTGAACTAATTCGAGAGCTTGTATAACAAACATAATTACGTCAATTTTTATAATAAAATAATGAATTTCGAATACAGTCTCAATTAAGCTCGAGAAATAGGGATCTAAGTTAAGGCATATTAAATTACAAAATTAAGTTTTATAACCTTGTATAGGATTAAAACTTGGATATTCTTTATATAAGTGCTAACCAACTTATCTGGGATAAACGGAGATCACATTTCATTCAGGTTTGCTAAAGAAATCCAATCTTAGTTCACACAATGTGGAAAGTACCGAGTGGTGCACAATAGAGTTGCGCCAGCAAACCCCTGGTGCCTTCGTCGCATTCCATATTAAAGTCTATTTTTATTTGTTTAGCTGACAGTCCTTGTCCTGCAGTTCTTTTACTGTGGACAACTAGCAAATCGCCTTTCGCAAACTTCCTTCATAAGTTTCACGAACGGTGTTAACATAGCTTGCAAAATGCATGGCCCATATTAACGCCATGCGCCCAGCTGCAATACCGTAAAACTGCAGCATCTTAATTAGAAAGGAGGAAAATTACTCTCCACGAGTATGAATAACTGCTTACGTGTAAAATATACCGTCATGTAACTTTAGGTATGCTTGGATTTTCATTTCACGCTCCTTCAAATATAATAGACAAATGTAATATAATATTTATCCACACGTGCACTTTGCTATGTAAATGCAAAGAGCATAAACCGGGACGCGTTATTGCGAAACGCTGTTTGTTTTAATGCGAACTCTGTCGCGATGTTATCGTTCTATATAATTGAATTCTGCCCGCCTGTCCCGCCAGATGTCTTCGCTGCTGTCTCGAGGTACGTTGCTATGAAATATTTGATAGGCGCCCGCTTCTGGATATGAAACTGGTTGGAATGAATGTTCTTGTTTGGATCAAATTGGTTTTTACCTTTAAAATTGACAAACCTGTACATTTTTAAAGCAATTCTGCTTTAAGTTGTGTGCATAATTAAAAAAAAGACCTATTATATTATGTATTTGATAAGACAAAATAAAATAAATTTGCTTTATTTATTGAGTACTTACTATGCCAGCGACTTCGCTCGCGCATTTTTTTCTTTTTTAAATAAAGTACGTAGATAATGTTTTTAACTTTCATAACTTTTATTTATGAACCGATTGACAAGAAACGGAAATTCAATGCTAAATAAAGCTTACTCTTAGACATCAGAGAAAACCGTAATTCGGATAAGTCGTTCGGATTCGGTCTGTTTTTGAACCACGCCAGCATTCTTTTTATAAATGTTCTCACTTTTTACCTAAACAAAATGTTTCTTACACTAATAACGTTCAATGGATTTCTATCTAAGCTCCATTTTCTATGTTGGTTGTTACATAAACAAGCGTTCATTTCTAAACATTCTGTCTCGGTGTCTTAGCATCTATGTATATTCAAAGATTTTATACCCCCAGTCACGTGGGTATTGTACGTGTAGAATATTATGATTTCCAATACTGCAGGGCAAAGTAAAGCCAGTCATGCATGCAGAAGACATGGATATTGCCCATCTTGTTCGTTAAGGTTCAAACATGATCTCTTTTAGTGTTTTCAAAAATCGCGCTGAGATTTTGTGTTACCCTAGCACTATCATGAACGAACGTGTTGTCTGATAAAGTAATGTGGTGACTAGCTGTTTACCTTAAACGTAGATACAAGATTTCGTTTAATATCAAAATGACTAAAAGGCAAAACTTTACATACATAATTTATGATCAAACGAACTTACCAAGTGAAGTTCGATCCAAATTATGCGAGAAGCTTAATTCGACGCGATTTCAATTTTACTAGTTGTAGCAACACTTCCAAGCTACTAGCCTTGCACGTTATTTAAAGCAGGGAAACAAAAAATAACGACTGGTATCACTGTCCAGCCACATTATCTATGTTACCCCGCCTTGACTCATTAGTTTAAAGCCCTTAACATATTTGTTTTTAATTATATAAATTATTTTTTTTTTATTTATTTTTTTTTTTTAATAAATAAAAACAAATATGAACGCGATGTATTATTTTTACGTTTATATATTGGGAGGGCTATTTCAAATAAATAATTATCTATAATAAATTTTTGGGTGGGAGCTCCTAAATCGCGTCGAATTAAGCTGCTCGCATAATTTGGATCGAACTTCACTTGGTAAGTTCGTTTGATCATAAATTATGCTACGCAGCTTAATTCGACGCGATTTCAATTTTACTAGTTGTAGATGTTTAAAGTAGATTAAGTAAAAATAATACGAAAAACTTTTAAATAATCATTTATTTATTCCTTTGTTTTTAACAATTGTTATTTAAGATAGATCGTGCGAAACATTCTTGGTCATTAACAATTTCTTTATTGTAATATTTGGCAAAAACTCCAGACGCTTCACTCCAACCAGCTGTCTTTCTTATAATATCTATATTTACTCCTAGTTTTTTAGCAGACGCTGTGGATGCATGGCGAGTACTATGAGCACTAAATATAGATGTATCCACACCGCTATTATGCAAGGTAGTCTTAATCCAGTGGCCTAAAGTCTGAGATGAAACCTCTCTATAAGGTTTCTTTAAACTTAAGAATAATTTTTCTTGGTTACAATTGCGTAACGAACTAGTTTTATTTAAATACTGGATAATACTTAAAGCTGGACAAATTTCAGGCCGAGGAGTGAAGAAAGGGAGTTTTAGCACAGGTTGATTCTCATTTAGTCTAGAAGTTTTAATAAAATCAGATATTTTAACAATTATATAATTTCCTTGATTAATAATTATATTTTTAATTTTGATAAGGGAGATTGTCTGGACACGATGAGCCGTTACCAAAGCCAAAAGAGTAACTGTTTTCTTAGAAATATCATTTAAACTCAAACTCTCATTAGGCCAAAATTGACTTAAATAATCTAAAACTATATTAGGTTCCCAAACAATATCATATCTTGGCGCAGGAGGTCTTAATTTGTATATTCCTTTCATAAATCTTCTTAATCTATCATCATCTATGGAATGGCCCATCAATAAACTAATAGCTGACCTATGAGAGTTAATTGTGCCATACCTTGCTCCCTGATCAAAAAGTTGCGTAAGATAATGTATAATTACAGGAACAGACGCAGATGAATAACAAAAATGATTAATCTCACAATACTTGATCCATGATCTAATACATACATTGTATTGCTTATAGGTATTATCAGACAACGAAGATAATATAATATCCACAGACCTTGAGGAAAGATGTCGATCTAAAAATGTTTTCCGGATAATTTCACGGCAATTAGTTCGAGTGATTTGTGAAGACTGTGATGCGATCTGAAAAGAGATACGAGCAAATGTTTATTTGGTGAAAAAATAATCTCTTCTGAAATCTTAATTCTCTGATATAACGGGTACCATGATTGAGTAGGCCAGTTTGGTATAACTACAATACCTTCTGCCTTATCATTTATTATTTTTCGTAACATTTTTAAAATCAAACAAAAAGGAGGAAACGCGTAAAAGTGAAGTCGAGACCAGGAAAAACGTAAAAGCATCTACAGCCCAGGCATCAGGATCTTGCTTCCAAGACACAAAGGTAGAACATTTCTTATTATTTCTGCTTGCAAACAAGTCAATATTCGGTTGGCCAAATGAATGGACGATCTTATCAAACGCATAATCTGCAAGTTCCCATTCTGTGTCTCGGAATCCTACTCTAGACATCTCATCGGCTTCTACATTATCTTTAGTATTTATGTAAGACGCAAATATAAAAATCTTTCTGTCTTCACACCACTGCCAAATCTGACGACTAATTTCCTCAAGATGTGGATATTGTACACTACCCATTTTATTAATACATGCTATTGCTGTAGTATTATCTATCCTTAAAAGAATTTCCGTATTATTAATATCCTTAGCATACAATTTCAAAGCAAAGAAAGCTGCTTTGAGTTCTAATATATTAATATGCTGTAATCTTTCTTCTTTGGTCCAATACCCAAAAGCTCTATTATCATTACAATATGCTCCCCATCCCGTAAGCGATGCATCTGAGAATATTTCGCGCATATAAACTTGATTTTTTATTATTGCATAATCGTTCTTAATATGCTGTAACCACCATAACATATCTTCACGTAAATTATGTGGAATTTCTACTATTTGATCATAAGAAGAGTTTTTTAACAACGATAAAAATTTAAAACGTTCAAATCTCTTAGTATATAACCAAGCATAGTCCATTGCTGGGCAAGCCGATATTAATATTCCAATAAACCTAGCATAATCACGTAAATAACACCTTTTCATATCTAAAAACTTTAAAATTAAATTATAAATCTTATGTCTTTTATCACTGGGTAATTTTATTATCATCCTTGTAGAATCAAAAATAAATCCTAAATATTTACATTCTTTTGAAGGTGTTAAAAAACTCTTTTCATAATTTATAAAAAATCCTAATTTTTCAATAATGTTTTTAATAGTCAAAACATTCTTGCTACATTCTTGAAAGGAATTACCAAAAATCAATATATCATCTAAATAAATAACACATAATATTCCTTTCGAACGACAAAATTCCATGACTGGTTTTAACAACTTGGTAAAAACATAAGGGGCCGTTGCTAATCCGAACGGCAAACAATTATAATTATAAAGATTATTATTAAACTTAAATTTTAAATATTTTTTATGTGATTCATGTATAGGTAATAAATAATATGCATCTTTAAGATCTATAGAAGCCATGAAGCAGCCTAATGAAATTAGTTTTGATGCAGTTCGATAGTCTTCTAATTTAAAATGGATTGTTTTTACAAACTTATTTAAACATTTTAAATTTAATATAAAACGATTTTCTCCATTGGGTTTTGGAACAAGAAATACTGTGGAAATAAATTCATTTTCTTCATGGTCACATTTTGAAATGGCATTTATATTAATTAATTTTTGTATGCATTTATTATAATGCACCAACTCCTTATCGGAGTGTGAAATAGTATAAGGCATATCCTCACGAATAGGGTTGGATAAGAAAGGGATCTTATAACCTTCTAGCCAAGATAATATTAGCGGATCATTGGTTATCATTTCCCATTGTTTAGAGAAGAAAGCCAATCGGCCTGCATACTGTACCTCCAAGTCTGGCATCAACGTCGCTGATGTCGCTGCCGTTGCCTCGACGCCGGAGGCGGCGGCGGCGGCGGTGGTGAGCTGCGCCGATAATAGCGCTGGCGGCTGCTCGCTGGTGCTGGCGCTGGTGCTGCTCGCTCCTGCATACGTTGCCTCCCCATATTGGTACGCGCCGCCCCTCTCCGATATGGGATCTTGGAGTTTAAAGTCCTAACATTAGGTGTAACTATATTCTTGGTGTTCAAAAAAGGCCTGTTTTGTATTGCCTTTAACATTTGTCCAGATTTGTCAATTGATTGGGCTGCCTTTAATTTTTCACATATGTTATCACCAAAAAGATATTTTCCGGGTACTGTGTCAGTTATTATTTCTTTCATCTTTACGTTAATCGAACTAATTATATATAATCTCCTTCTTTTAGTCTCCGTCTGGTATAAGTCACATAACAACCGACATGCGTCGCTTAGAGGTTTTAATGTTGCAGATTTGTTATCAGTTAGGCAATTATTTGCCTCACATATTAGCATATACATTGATTTGCTAAGTGCTGATAATGACACACCCATCTCCTTTTGTCGGTAGCAAATTGATAGATCTCTCTTTACTAACCCCTCTGGTAAGGCAGCCCTTACCTCTGGATTTAATATTGGTGGTATTAGTAAATCTAAGTTATTTGGTATAGGGTAGTTTTTTATAATCTCATCCCTGTTAACTTCTTTTAACCCTTTTTGAAGGACCTCCCGCCATCGGGCTGCAATATCCTTATGGACGGGAGGTCCTAGGTCTGTATTTATCTCAGGAGCTTCGCCTAACAAAGATAGTATACTGCCTTCCAACTCCAAGTCATTCGTTTCTGATTTTTCACTCTCGACCTGTTTCTTTGGTGAACCAGGCAACTCTTCAGTTAAAGGAATGGGAGGCCCTGTGTTAACCGTTTGGATTAAATCACCATATTCAGGCGTATCAGTGGTAAAAGGTAAGGTATCCGGTACCATATCATGAAGCGTGTCATATTCTATTCTCCTATCTTCCGTCTCTTCTTGAGTGGCTTCTGAAAATTACGTTTGTAATGTTACATTTAATTTTATATGTAACTCATAATCCCATTAAATAAAGCGAGGGTAGGTCTTAAAGAAAAATTAATAAAATTTTCTTTTAATCTTATGTAGCCAAATAAAAAGTTGTTATGGACAACTTATTAATCTGAATTATGAAAGAGGTAACCCAAAAATAGTATCTCGTATCATAACATTTAAAAATAGGAATATAAGAAAACAGAGGTAACCCATTTCGGTATCTCGTATTTTATCATTCAATAATAGCTATTCTAAAGATATGACAGAGGTAACCCATACTGGTATCTCGCATCATAATCTTTTGAGCATAATTGTTAATTTAATATGACAGAGGAAACCCATAGCGGTATCTCGCATCATATATAGGACTTACCCTGGTTTTCATCACTCGAACTTGACGGTAGACGCATAACACGTTTTCTTGTCGGCTCATGTAACTTTTTTTCTAACTTCCTTATCTTTCTGCGTATCTCTTCTTCGTCATCCTTATTCGATTTTCTCTTCCTTCTTCCCATTTGTCACGTTTTTATTAAAATTCTATACTTTTTTTAAAAAAATTAAAAAACCAACGTGCGAAGGCTCTGAGCACGAAAATGTCAATGAGTCAAGGCGGGGTAACATAGATAATGTGGCTGGACAGTGATACCAGTCGTTATTTTTTGTTTCCCTGCTTTAAATAACGTGCAAGGCTAGTAGCTTGGAAGTGTTGCTACAACTAGTAAAATTGAAATCGCGTCGAATTAAGCTGCGTAGCATAATTTGCACACAGACTGGAAACAAAATGACTAAATTTATGGCCGAGTGGTATTGGTCACCACGCCAAATTAACTGTGCGCGACGTACCCCACCCCGTCTTGGTGTCTTTGGTACATGTGAATTGAATTTTTGTGGAACCCCTCTCGATTGAAGAATTAAATTTCTTAATGCGGGAGAGGTATTAAAAAAAAAATGTTCTCTCTCACGTCACTCATGGAATGTGTACCTTAACAGTATCTACGATAATCTATAAAACGTCAGCCAATAATAAAAGAAATGAAATACTAAGATAAAATATTTATGAAACGTCTTATCCAAGCTTCCAAACACTCAAGTGAATACAACTCTTTCAGGAATATACTAACATAAATATCCCGTCTCACCACCAAGTCCTTCAAAGCAAAATTCCTGTGTAGCAATTTAAACTTACCAGGAGTTGCGAGTCACTCCGGGGAACTTAAATCGATTCGTTTATCGATGGCTTACAACCGATTACCCTTATATTGCTGTTTTATTAGCCTATCTTAGACATTCGCTTCCAAATATGCGTCTTAGATGAGTACGTAAGTTTTGAAGAGAATTTTGAAGCTAGTTTCGAGATCATTTTGTTGCTTCGAATGTTTGCTCATGTTATGTGTGAAGTTTGTGGGTAGTTTACATGTAATTCACAAAAATGTTTTCAAGATCAGAGTATCTAGAAATTTGCTCTGATCGAAACAAAATATTTACAGTTGTTGCAATACTGCGCTGTGAGCATGGCCATTTCTCATATTTTCATTTTGGTTTATCAACTTTACCTCAAAAAGGAACGTAGGTAAAGCCTTTTGAGTCATGTATAAGTAGCTTTTCCTCCATCAGAGTCAATAAATAAATCTGTTGGACTTGTTTTCGGAACTAATAATTCTTGATGTCTACCCTCACTATTGTAATCAAGAGCCAATTACCAATTTTGATTCCTAAAGAGTTGAAATTCACAGTTTTTCTTTTACCTACGAGTAAAATATATGCTCTTCCTTAAATAAAATATAGAAAATGCCATTTATAATGAAGTGAAAATAGGAAGTTAAACAAACTAGGTGCGGAATTTCAATTTCGTTCAGTGTTGTAACAGTATTCTATGTAATATGCAAAGTTGTGAACGTGGCAGTTTGTTACTGACAAAGTTTGTAAGTAATATTACAAAGTAACATTCAAAATAATAGAAGTAGGACAGAAGCGACCAAAAAAACGTGGTATGTTTTGTGTATAACATAAGCTTAACATTCGACCAAATTTCTTTTCACCCGTTTTTTCCGCTACCATCCACCCTTTGAAACCCGGTCGGTTAATGTGGCCATGGTCTGCTTTGTTAAAGGAATAAATGTAGGATTCCTGTTTTGAAAACCGCGAACAGAATGCACAGCTTACTATTTAATGCGGTGCACACATTCACTCCGTTGTTATGCAACACTTATTCAAAAACTAAGTAATACGTTTGTTAAGTTAAATTTAGCGAACAATTTGAGATTATTTTAGGCGTTGACCGGAACAAACGGCGATTTGAATAAAAGCGGCCGCCGCCATATGGTAATGGCAACCGGACAGGGGCCGGCCTGCTGATAGGGTTGTCAGATAGATATGAGTGTCATCACGAGATATGAGTTATGTTTTATGTTATTGGGAGCGTACTCAGCGTCCACGTGACGTAAATAAACATGAGGTGTAACATTCCTATGCAATCTTAATATAGGCATAAAATTAACTTTTACTAAATAAGGCATCTAAATGTTTCGGACAAAATTAAAAAGTCCGTTGAAATCGCCAATTGTCTGAAAATATTCAACAAAAGGAATGTTTTTTTTTTACTTTTTATAAACTGGTCGATGAAAACTCAGAGTACCGGTTGGTTTTATAAAATTTACTTTTTATACCAAGAGATTTTACATTTCAAAAATTGCTTTAACTAACTGTAACATGTTTTTGATTTCTAACTTACGTGAAATGTTACTATCTTGCTATTAAATTTTCTGAAATATTATTGTACGGGATCCCCGTTGACGATTATAAGAATCAACCCTACACAACCGGAACGTCAACCATAAACAGTAACGGCTTTCGTCCGGTTCGCAGTGTCGTGTCCCGTCTATTATACCGTGTTAATTGCCTTTAACGATGTTTTTCAAAGGTAAAAAACAATATTGGCTCGTTGTCACGTTCTTCCTCCATAGGAAGCCGCATTATCAAAAATAATTGCTTTTGATGTCGGTATTGTGAATGGTAAAGATTACAAATTGTTAGTGAACAGTAGGTAAATCGTGTTGTGTGATACTCGTCGTAGATTATAAATGTCTAGGTCGAGTTATATACTGAATTCAAACTTGTACAGAGCGTTGTAGAAAAGAAAATTAAATTGAATTGGCGATTTGTCTTTTTTCGTCTAGCCCACTGAGTTCCACTGCTAATGGTAAAGGCCTCCCCCAAATCCTTCCACGATTCTGTATTTTTTATTCACTATTATTCAAAACACCTGTTAAATTAATACCTAATACTTTTCAATATGCCAAACAAAGGATAGCAATACGCCATTCCGTTATGAGTTACAAGGGTTAGGCGCGCCAAAACTACGCATCGATTTCGCGTACTAGGAGTACGGACTGGCGTTTCGCAAACGGATTTATGCCTGAATCCATAAACGGACACACAGCTATTGGAAAAGAAACGTGAGCGAACTGGAATACTTGAAAAGGATAAACAATAAACACGTTTACCCATGTCATATTTGCAATTTTTTCGTTACCTATATAGATCCCTATAAATTGAACAGGATTTTCCTTTGTCTCGAAATCAACAATTCAAATGTATGGTAAATTAAATAAAACTTAGTATAAAAATGTGATTGCATATCTAAGTCTAACGTGTGGACCAATTTAGGTAATTTTGGTGATCGACAATCAACTACTCAAAGAATTTCAGTGGCTAAGCAAACCTCAACAATATATTTATTATCCAACTAAAAACATTCAGCAGAACGGTTCCACATCAAAATAAATAGAGAACCAAACGTCTGAGCAGTTCGGAAAATTTTAGGTTCAACCTCTGTGCAGTTCCGAGAAAAAATCAAGTTAGAAAACATTAGGCAAAGCGGTTTCATAGCCGAAAATTAAATTAGTAGAGTAAGAAAAAGAACTACCATATCAATGCACACAGCTTCACCAAACATACGGATTTTCTGTGAATTTCAAACACAGAAATAAAAAAAAGCCTGTGTTTATTGAGTTCTCTTTTAGATCCGTTTATGTTATGAAATATTTTTGAGAACTCATACTTATTTTTTTCTTTTGTGGAATGATAACAGGATTCGGCCATCAACAGTCTAGATGCTGGAATGAACTTAATAGGAGTAAGCTTGTGCAATGTCCTGCTTGGTTCATGACGCACTTATGTCACTTCAAAATTCGTGCATCAAATCAAAACCAATCAGTGTCTAAAGGAAAGGTTTTTCAGGGGAAACAACGCCATCTAGCGAGCGAACAACGTAAAATAACATACTCTCTCAAATTGAATCAGGGACGTCAGACAAGGTGCAATAAAATTTAGTTATTAGTATTTTATATCGTATAAGCTATAACTAGACAAATCACTTTATCTAATTACAAACAGATCGATTCGTCCGTGTGTCTCCCACCAGACGAAGCTGGCATGAAGCCACGGTTTTCGTTTATATATCATCGTGTTTTGACGCGTACCCTGATGACAACGCCCCGTTAAAAGGTTGGTTAAATTAAATACTGATCCGATACTTTCCATGTGTTGATTAATATTGAGTTAGATGCACATACTCGTGGATAAAAAGCGTGTGTTACTCCAGGATATCAGATGTCTCCATCACCAGTGATATGAAAATTGGTTTTGAGGCTCGAACGCAAACTGTTAAAAAAAATACACATAGTAGCCATTTTTCGCTGATAGTGATACAATTACAATAAAATAGGAAGGTATGGAAGCAGATGACATGTTGCGCCGACCCCAAATAAAATAATTGGGATAAGGGCAGGGGAATGATGATGATGATGATGAGTGATACAATTACAAAACTGAATTAAAATAAAGTCGGCTAGAAAAAGAAACCCAAATTTAAAAAAAATAAGTTTCCTTGCAAATGGTAGATGGTATTAAGGAGAACCGTTCGATTTATTCATATCACTCAATATCCTATAAACCCGATATGAAATACGATTACTGGAAGTCTTATCTCTTGAATTAGGTCAGGGTCAGAAGACCTCCGGCACGCATGCCATATTAGGTGACACGCAACGTAATAAATGTGCACGCCAGTCCATTTATTAAGGGCTTGAAGAAAAAAGCTGAAACTTGTAAAGTATGTTTGTCGTTACCTACCTAATGGGAAAATTTTGATCCAGTATGCCATGTCTTTTCATTAGCTTTAGCATATAAAGCTTTTGTTATCAAACTGTTTGCAGCTAAATACCATATATTATAATGCTTGCTCACCGATCTGACTTCTATAACCAGTTTTACCATTTTCCTTTATAATGGGGCTGTTTTAATACTGAAAAAGTTCGTAATTCCTCATTATCGACGCACGACGCTGATTTTGAATGATTTAAGTGCAGAAATGTGTGTTGAATCATCACACATTATATTCATGGAGTTTTCCTGCACTGCAGTATTTATCGCCCCATTAACCTAAAGATAGGCTTTCACAAAACTATACGTCATTACATGAACGTGAACAAAATACTAAAAGTGTTGAAATGAGCCGTAACATATTAAAGTCGTTACAGGACAACGGCTCAATAATAAATAACGAGCAAAGTTACCTCCCTAACCATCCGGGTAAGGTAGGGTTGCCACCTGAACAAAGAAAATTATTACGGGGGTAAGGTGATATATTAGCGAAACGCTTTTTGGTGGTAGGTTAAAAGGTATGTCTTATTATGTCACAATCATACTATTAGGTTAAATTTCTCCCATAAATGTCATGCGATTTTTATTAAAAGTTCTCATAAAACTTTTGGTTTCGTAAATGTTTCCAAATAGCGATTTTGGGTTGGAAAGGTATTTTTTGAAACTTTAGTTTAATAAATTTATTAAACATTTGTTGGCAGATATAATAAAAATATTGCCTAACTTAATCTAGTTTACACAATAAACAGACACACACACACACACACTAAAGTGCAAAAAAATATAGCTTCGTTTAAAATTAACTAAAAACTTAATTTATTTTTGAAGTGGGTTTTGACAACCCTGTTAAACGCGTCCATTGTACAGTGATATGCACTTTCGCCTTCATTACCCGCGGGCGAAGTGTTTGCAATTAACGCAAACTTTCTGGGTCACAGGTGAAACTGGGCACATTAGTGGCTGACTTTAAACGTTTAAGGAATCATTAGCTGCTCCTTGACAGCGCATCTATGGAGTACCTTTCAACTTCATCGAGCGGGAAATTAATGTACTTGTGCAATTAATTTTGTACTGATATTCTTTGGAAAGTATAAATTTTGTTGGTAGTTTTTGTTGAATAGAGAGAGGGAGATTCTATTTAAGGTTTCGGAAAAGGCAGGATAAGAATTCTAAATTCTTGGTTTCACACTATATGGCAAGTAGCTATATGGAAATAGCTTATCATAGGTAAGTTTATAAAATTTACGCTGAAATAAATGAATTCACAGTCTACGATTAATTGAAACGAATTTGGTGTCATATTGTTTGAAAAAGCGTCTCAATAAATTAATCTTGACCGAAAAAAAAACGCAATGAAACACTAAAAATAAAACGGTCGTAGAATGGAAGTCTATAGACCATTTCTAAAAGCGATTCAATACCAATCAATCGAGGGTCAATACTCCTAGTAAATGTTTAACACACTTATCAAGTAGTGCAGCAGATGTTATTCTCTCACATTAGGGAAGGCAAGGGGACGTGAGGAAGGAAATAATGTACGCCACACCGATCAATATATCTACGAAGTTAATCCCTTCTTATTACAGAAAAAAGTTTTAGTATGAAATGTTCGTTGCATTTTGTCTTCCAATAATACTATTGTGATGAACTATATCTATATGCATAAAAGGAGAAGTTGACTGACTGACTGACTGACATATTAAGCATACAAACCCTTAACTCAAAATTTCTAGTTTCGAACCCCATAAGAGTAACCAAACTTGAAGTTTTGGAAAATTATCTGAGGGAGTAAACGAGAGTTTCAATGGAGGAGTAAAATGTTTTCTGATTTTCAAAGTTACTCACCTTGATACCATCCACGCAGATAAAGTCGGGCAATAGTTAGATTGCAATAGCTATAGAAAAGTGGAGCATAGAATAAAGAACACAAAAATAATTTCTGAATATTTCCCATCTTTAGTTTTTAACGGATAATACTGGGTGGAATAAAATCATTCAAAGCAAGGCATGAAGGAGAGCTCTTCGTTTAAAAATATTACAAGAATCTCATACGGGCACTTCGGTATAATAATACTCGAAAGAATGCCTGATAACAAAGCACTGCGGGAAAACTTATTCAATTTGAGTGGGGAGACAACTGTTCTTGGATTTGAAAGGCACTGTGTACCATTTACCTAGAAGTCGCTTTTTTTTTCATTTTATCTGTTCCTGAACAATACTTTCATTCAATCCGCTTCCCGACATTAGACATGCAAGGCACGTTCTGTCGCGACTGCTCTGCTACCAAGTTCTGGGGATGTGATATGACTATAAGAGAAAGCGGTAGCGATTTTAGTATCCAAGAGAATTGATTATGTAAGTCCATAAAATCTAGTCTGAATTTAATTTCGAAATGTTCTTGAATGTCGTGTACCAACAATTAAGATTTCATTTCCTTTTGTTCCATTTTGCGCAAATTTCGAGTGGAGAAGGATTGATGCATCGGAAATTTTATAGAGTTGTTAAAATATTTACACTAGTCAAGTTTGTAAAGGCAGCAATTCGTAAATTCCGTCGCTCAGGAACATGGTGTTTAATGAAATCACAACACCAACTGGATCTAAAATTAGCTTACCGGAGATCTTTATGAATAAGCTTGTCACTATTACCATTACAAGACCCTTGTCATACATGATATGGTTCAATTTCAGAGCAAACTCGCTTATCTGCTGAACCGTACCCGCGCCATAACTTCAACATGTGAACATCGTGCAATTCTATTGGCACGTGCAAATGAACCACCGTACAAGCGTCGCACAGTGTTTGTCTTCATACTTTGTCGCTTGAAACTCATACATTATTGATGACCGTATGGGAGGTGCCGTAGAAGTTGACGCCGCCAACATGATCGTTTGATCATTTCATAGGACCTCAATTTTCGAGAATTACGATGGCACATATGAATATATTATTATTGTTGCGTGTGCTCTTCTCAATCTCGATTCCACTTTTCACGCAAAATAATCTTTATTTTCACAGACAGTTCCCAACAGCTGTGGGGACTTTTGTTTTTCTTTGTAGAAAAACTGAAAATGTACGATTATTTCGCAACTTTTTCATATAAAAGCTTCATAACCTTTAGCACTGTAAATCAAATGTGAAATCTTGTATCAGAGTATCATATTGTTTTATATTAGGTCTAAAGCCGAGTAGTTGATATATTTATTGCAGTACCTAGTCTATAAGCTTTATTTTTTGTATTTCATTGTTTTTGTTTGTAATAATCTTTTAAGAAGTCCTTGTATTAGATAAAACTATATAACTATATTTCAAGACACCCTGAACTTAAACAATATCCAAACCCATGTCTTTTCCTGTAAACTAAACACAAAACGTGATTAAAAACCTCCATGGTGACGTTGGGTCAACAATTAATCACAGCAGTTAATTTTATTAACAACACGTGGTATGTGGTTATTTATCAAGTGGGTATTTCGTCCATTTGTCAATTGCCACCGTCGAGACTCCCTGTGGGACGGGCCGGCCCTGAAATCGTATTAATTTGATTATGTCATGGAATTTGTGATAGTTCGAGTTGGCGTTTTATCAATTAACGGCCTGATTTTGTTTATTGATTTCGCCATTATGTAATTAGTATATGTTCGATATATTTTAGTTCCGCTGTGTTTACTGTTTATTTACATGTTTAGTAAAGTAATTAACAATCATGTAAATAGAAAAGCAGTATATGCAAATTTACCAAACATTTCCAGTGTAATTGTTTGTGGTATGCATGGCAAATGGAATTCGTCGTAAGTAGCGTGTGAACTATTACAAATAATATTTTTATTGTATATTTATAAAAGTAGTTTCTTACGTAGTAAAGTAAGCCTTTTTTCATCACGGGCTAGCTTCATGGAATTATACTCGGTCCTTTTTAAATAAATCATGTCGCCGTGTACACTTCGCATAGATAGAACACATTTTATAATAAAACAATAGAAAACTATATTCTACATGTACGGCACAATTGTCAATCTTTATTTGCTATACAAAACTCCTTTAATATAACAGAGCTATCCTTAACCAAAAATCAGCTAGTTTATTATCCTATCTGTCCCCATCACTCGTCCGAATTTAATTAATTTCTGCTCGTATTTTTCCGCAATCGCTCCAGTCATTATGAATAGATTACACAGACGAGCAAACAGAGTCGCTTCACTAAAATATACCTAAGTGAAAAAGAAATGGAACAATAAGTACCGGACTGGCTATCATCCAAGCCTAATGACGCATTTAAAACTAGATTTATTTGGGCTTTTTACGCTGTCCTAAGCAAAAATAATATTTTCTTACGTTGACCTTTTTTACTGGACATTTCTTTTGTGTAATTTACTTGGTGAAGCATAAAACGCTGTTGTAGCCCGAAACTTAAGTAGCCAGGCATTTTTTCCCACTGTTAACTTCAATATAACAATTATTTGAATAAAAAAATAATTCATTCAGGTTTGTAAAATGTTGAAAAAAACTTACATAGCTAAAACGCATTAAAGATCATGAAACATATGGAATCGAGGACTAACTACGTCACGTCTTGTCGGTAAGGAAGGGTTGTACTAATGAGTGACGTCACAGGAGATTTCGAATGCGAATCCGATATTTTTTGGATGTCTATCTTAAGGTCAACTTATTATCTTTTAGTCAAATAGGCATTTGACTAAGAGTTTGATGTGATAAAAGATCTTTTTTTTTAATATGCTGGATCCCTAGCCAATACCGAAAATCATACAACGGACTGACTCAACTCACACATTAATTTTTCGATTAATGTTAAGATTGTTATTTATATTCAATTACGTAGATCTATCTAACCAATAGTTTTTGTTTGTTCTAAAGAGATAAATGTGTGAATATAAAAATAAAGCAAATAAACCATGGCAACGGTAAACATCGCGTGAAACTTGGACTTAATCCGACTAACAAGCTCAGTTGGCATACGAGCTGGCGAACTATGATTAATGCTCGTTCCTTCACTACACGACCTTTGCTCTCGAAAGCTATATATAGCTGTGTTCTAGTAGAACCGTCAGCTACGAAAGTCGATGAACAAATGTAGACTTACTAGCTTCCAAAAATATATTATTACATCTATGATATTGGTGTTAAAGCTTCAGAATAAGTTTTTTTTAGGGTTCTGGAAATAAAAAGTAAGTTTTAAAAAGATAGTTGGAGTATCAGTTTCTTTTAAACAAACCGTATGGCTAAAGAACCGCTATTTTATTATCCGTATTTCTGTGCGTCGGGCTGTCTTTCTGTTCCTAAATTACAAGGGTGTAATCTCTTGAAAGACTAGTCATGAATTTTATAGGTAGACAATTAAATTTTTCTTTGTCCTATTTGCACGGAAACCGCATTAAATAAACGCCGTAATAAGCTTTTGTAGTTGATTGTACTATTATACTAGCACAGGTCACAGACTTACGTCAATTTCAACAAGAATGACCTAAACAATCTTTATAAATATTTTATTGTTCCTAAGCCCCAAAATATTACTCTTTTATTTAGGATCATAAAAAAGAAAGTTATCTTGTTTTATGTTTGATCTAATAAATATAGTATTGCGTCTTTATTTACGAAGAGAGATCTGTTTGTAAACGAAAAAAATACAGCTTAGCCTACCAGTTGCTAGGGTTGCTAGGGTATGTATTACCAACTTAGACGCCACTGTCTGTTCGTTTATCACCAGGCGATGTCATGGACCATAAGTTCTTGACAGGTGATTTTTCCACGTGTATTTCTGTTGTAGCTATAACAACAAATGCTAAAATTATCAAAGTTTCGAGGTAAGAAATATTACGGTCAACAAATAGTATTGTTGACCAATTTTTTATAATTGTTCCTTATTCTTAATGTTTGTACAGACCCTCCAGTGTACCCCGACTCATACTTGAACGATTTCAGTCGCTGTCTGGTTGCACATTATAATTAACTATTGCATTATTTTATGCCAGAAGTATCCTAAGTAGATATTAAATAATACTTTTTTGTATGATTTCATTGTTCTTAATCCACCATTCCACGTACAGAATATTGTGTAATATGTAGGTATGCTACTTCTTTCAAGAAAAAACATTGAAATAAAAATGTATATTTTATTCAGGCAATCATGTCTGTTCGCCAAAGCAGTAAAAAGTATATAAAAACTTTCTTTGTGTATCTTCACACTTATTTGTATTCTCTATGTGTCATTTCGAAGAAAACAGTGGGTGTGGGACAACCCCGCATTACTAAGTATATCCTTTCAATGAAGCAATCTACTGAGACGATGAAAGTTCTCAATTGAAGATGGGTTATAGTTATTCTGTAGTTATTTTATTCATGAAAGCCAGAAAATTATGTTACACGTTAAAGATACGACTTTACATCTCATTATGCATTCATACTTTTAATGGACTGTAGGATATGATTTGTTTTTTTTTTCTAATTTGTGATTAGCCAGCCAGTTACTTGACCCCTATAACGCTGTTGTTACCTACATTAGGTATGATTTGTTTCCTGCAGCCTGTACACTATTTTCTTGGATTTATCTGGTCACGATGCTATGTCAGAATGAAATATACAATGCATGCAATTCTGTCGACAGCTGCAAGTGACATTTTAAAACCACGGACCAAATAATCATTGTTTATATTACGCTTTAGTAAACACCAGTTGTAGGGAAAAAACTTTTTGTAGTAGCTGTTTTAATCTGATTTCGATTTTTATCGTGTAAATCATTCTCTCGCAGTACATAATATAATTCTTGAATTAAATTCAAACATATACCTACACACATAGGTGTTATATCTTTACAACAAAAGTCGCGCGGATGCGCCATCGCGCCGTGTCGCCAACGACAGCTGCCTCTACAACGAAACGAATTCAAATTATGGAAACGAAATTTGTCACAGAATTTCCTCTATTTTTACCTTTGAAATTTCACAGTTGTGATTATTTCGCTCGAATGATTTATTACTTTAATTTCGTAGTATCTCGTGACTTACATAATTGACGTTTTCATTTGTCATAACTAATTGGATATCGATAGAATTATGAAGGGTGTTGGTTTGGCACCCTTTAGAGATGTTCTGAATTCTTCTAAGCTCTTAGTGGATGTTTGATTAATTGATTTTTTTATATTGAACGTCTTTTAAATAGTCTTTTCTAAATCAGTTATGAATCATGAATTCACCTGCAAGTAGTAAGTACCAGCAGCTTATAGAAGATATCCCTTTTAATCAGTTGCAACATCCACAAAATAAAACACAAGGGAATATACATGAATCAGTATAGAATCTAAATAGCGTTGCAAAGCTGATAACGTGTTGCCTGTTTAATCTTCTACTCTTAAACCAAGTGCTACCCGGAATACTTTACCGACAATTTATTTACAACTCTTCGTCTCCATTAAACAAGAAATATGTTAACCACAATCGAATACGGAGAATCTTAGTAAGCAAATGTTTTATTCATGGCGCCGCAAATGGCAATTACAGTAACAAAGTCTGCGAAGGAGAGGAAACATTGTTTAAGACGTACCAGCCAGTTTGACTAGCTAACGAATGAGTTTAGTTCTAATATTCTTTGAGAAATCTCGCAAAATTATTTTTTACCTAATTATCGAATACATCTTAATAGGAATGCTTGGAAAAAAATCATTATTGATAAAAAAACAATTCAAACCTAAGTAAAAA
Organism: Trichoplusia ni; assembly: GCF_003590095.1. Taxonomy (NCBI): domain Eukaryota; kingdom Metazoa; phylum Arthropoda; class Insecta; order Lepidoptera; family Noctuidae; genus Trichoplusia; species Trichoplusia ni. The sequence goes on from NC_039491.1 coordinate 5,913,469, forward strand.
AAACCGCTTATTTGACAGATCTTTTACTTAGTACTGTGAGTATAACTATTAATCGTCTCCACATATTTTTTTCTCAGCTATAAGTGCAAATATTTATCCCACCGTTGCATCTATCAATGAGTAGGTACTTCTTCTAAAATCCCTCTCGTACCGTTACTCAGCAGACTATAAACGCCAACAGTCAGCTTAGTGAAGTAATCGGGCTGACCGCACATCCCTAATCAAAAAGGCTTCTGTTACCATTAACCAGATGAGGAGATTAGTTCCCTGAAAGAATTATACTCAATGTTACGTTGATGTGTCGTTTTCCCTTCGAGACATGACCAAATGCGATCGAACAGGCCCAAGGATTTGCCCTTTTTATAAATAATTCATTATTATTTGACATGCTGTAGCAAGCATAGTTGAGGGATGACACGCTGACGAATGAGGCGCATAAATGAATAATTTAGTTATCTAATAAGCCTGCATTTTTTACATGGATTCGCGAGTTCCGCGTTCTGAGTTCATCATTACACCAATACCAACGCTACATCGACGGTATTGGAGTTATTTAGCCACTTGCTTCTTTACAGGCTCGATTCCCGTATGGGATAAAAAATACAATGTAGAGTAAATGCTTGTGCGATTCATTTATTTATTACAAGAATGATCTACAGCCGTAGCCTTTTACACTGAATTGAAATAAATGTCTGCGTAACAATCCGCATTGAAAAATAATATATTCAAGAACAGTCGCTTTAAAAATTTATTCTTAAGGTTATTTTTCATAAAATTTCAATACATTTTTTTTTGTTGCTTTACCATCCACATAGCTGAGAAATTTGGTAATTCGTGGTTTAAATATTAATTAGACATTTCGTCCATTTACGCGAAGATTACACTCTCATATTCTCTCATTGAAGTTGCGTTATTGCTAAGAACCCACTACACTTCTTGGAAACTTTGACTTGCAGAAAGTTATCAAGGGTGTTATGTTAACCAAAAAAACATTGTAGGTACATATTACGTGCGTGACTTAGCAGTAATAATAATTAATCCACTTGCTACCCCCTATTACCAATTACGCCATTCGGTCAAACATTACAAATGGTCAGTTCACATGCAAACAACGTCCACATTTCAGTACGTTGTATGTTATATATGAAAATATACTTTTTATTAAATCAAAACTACTGACCGGGTTAAATGGAGCCGGAAGGAATTTGAAACAAATCTTGGTGAGTCATGCGTAAAGCGTGGGTGAAATAATAGAATTTCCTTTTTTGTTTATTGTATTTAACATGGCTTACTGTAGTTTTGTTTTGTACCAGTAACAATGGATCCAGTAAATATAAGAGCATACTGGTTGTTTTGTAATAAGCTAAAACTACTGTTTATAACGTTAATTTAGACCCTTAAAGAATAGTATGATATCTTTCAATTCGGAAAAACTTGTAATTTTCCTTAAATAATTTCTACTGAATTGAAACGATTAGATACTATCTCTACAACAACTACTACTACAAAACTTACTCCAAAGTGCAAACTAAACTTCAAAAGGAAAGGAGCTGGTATTCATCTACTACAACAGCAATATGAAATGCAGACGGGCAACCTGCCAGCACATCCCCAGAATCAATAAGTCGCTTCTCTACATCGAACCAGATTATTTTCTCAGCGTGTTCACTGATTTTGATACGGCCCATTAGAACGAGAAGACTGAACGAAAAACGAGGAATTACATCAGACGTACAATGTTTGTACGTAAAAAGTCACAGTGTTGTAATTCAAACAGAGCTCAAAGTAAGGGGCCATAAAAGTGATAAAATATCTATTTAGCTTTTTCTCTATAGTCGTTTTCCCCGTACTTGGGCCTGAGAAAACGTTCGTTTCCTTCCCGAGAACGTTTGGTGACTGGGTAATTGCAGTTTATGTTAACTCAGATAAACGTGATAACTTTTTCGTTCACTTCATCGCTTCGTATCGGCTATGCTTTTCCGAAACTCGAAGCTAATAAAATAAACTTTATTATCATGATCTATATTCTAGATAATAAGCGTATAAATAAAATGCGTTATCGTCGAAAATACCACAAATTTATAAGGGTAAAGACATTTCCGCTTCTCCCTAAGTTGAGTTTTATTATTATCGTGTTCATATAGAACCAGTCTACTACTTATTTTCCGGTTATTGAACCGGAAAATTAGGAATACTAACAGTGTGAAATGCTTTAGTTTGTGTAATATAATTAGGACTTGTTGAACAGTATTTAATGTAATTTACTTATGTTCAACCATAATTAATATGACTGTACATATTTGAAGCACGAAGCCAACTGCTTACGTACGGATGATTAACATACACAGTATAATAATGGCTGTGTTTGTTCTAGATAGAAACAAAAAAAAGCTTGACTTTATCGATATTGAAAAAGAATAGAGTTATATGATTAAAATTAAATTAAAGAGCTTGCGAGCCTTCTCTTTCATATTGATATTTAACATCCTCCTTTCATCTAAAACCAAATGGTAAATACAAAAAACCTGAATCAATATTTATATTAATTTCAAACATGATGCTCAAATGAATTCACAAAATTGTCGGCAATTGATCTAGTATGGCTGCTAAATTAAAAATTCTCCACTGTATCCGACACGGGACATTTAACGTTTGGGACTGTACGCTGTGCGGATGTCTATCAAAAAGCACTTTTGTGGCGTGGACGCCACGTGGCGCGGCGCGGATTTACCGCCCGCGGCATTTCCATGTCGACCGCATTGGAAAACACACGGAATCATAATTCCTGGAAGTGTCTAAGTATTTATTAGATCTGTATGAACTGAATTAAGAAACCTTTTATAAGAAAATTGTACGAACGATTGTAGGTTGCATGTTTAAACGAAAAATGCGGGCTAAGTGAAGTGATATCTTTTATATATCAAATGAGAAAAAAACACGTTGGTTTTTTTTATAAAATGAAATTTGATCGTGTACGTATAACGATAATATAACTACACTTTAAGACTGCCATTTATACCTTCGCCTCTAGACTGAAAAACCATTATGAATTGGTTTGAGCTTTAAACAGTGTAGATTGATTAAAAAAAAAAAACGTTGTTTAATAAAGAGAAAAAACAGAACTACGCTTTAATTTTTCTCGCAAATGCTATTTACCTCATTAAGTTATTCTACATCATTGTAACTGCTATGCTATTGCCGAGCTGACAAACGGAGGCTACAATTAATTTCAGAAATACAGTCATGTTGACTCCATTTCGGTTGAGAAATTAAATATAAACATGTCATTGCTCCAGGCTTTTATGCGGTGAAGCGCCCCACGGGCAATGTTTAATTGATATCTTGATTGCCTCACGATTTTGTAATGTGCTACAGTGCCTGCTTACTTAAACCAATAGTTTTGTAGCAATCAAAAGTTAAACGAAGAAGATATCGACAAACAGACAGGCTGGAATTCAAAATTTATTCGTATTTATTAAAGTTTCTGTAAACTATTAATTAACATGATACGAATTTCTAGTAATAATATACGGGGATTAAGTCTTTACAAAATTTTACATTTAATCACTTCGGCGGAATCGTAATTTCCGCTTTTTATCGTAACGACGTCGAATGGCGCGCAATAATGAAACATCACTCATTCGTTTCCGATTGAATAAATGTTGATGCAATTATCTTGTGTGCACATTAACTCAATTTAAATGGTTTAATTAGCCGAAGCCTTCTTTTAATTCTCACGGTAAATTTTCTCTTTGGATTCAGACCATTAATCGACAATCGTTGGTTGTAGTTTTAAGTATCGGCTTTACAAATAATTATCAAGTGTGGTCGAATATTGTGGTAAATCCTAGATAGTGATGCTACAAACGAAATACAGCATGAGTGGTGTTAATGGGGCTTGGTATTTCATTTAGATGTATCTTCTTTATCAATGACTTCTTATCTACTAGACTTGTTTTAGTTGATGATTCTCCCAGAGGTGGTTGAGAGACAAAAGATAAGTTAAAATTTTATAAGAAATTGCGATCATGGGTATAACGTATCAGTCGAAATGATAAAAAATCCGGCACACACCAAGATATCGATAAAATGTACATTCTTCTGCACGTCTGTTTACATATATTACAGGCAAGCATGTAAACTACTTCCCACTGAGACCTTGTCAAATGCCTCCATGTTTTTATTTACTTACCACAATACACTACCATAAGGAAGTGTATTGATAAAAATAATAAGTTACGGACACGTACAAGATTTTTCCCTCACGCAAGCTTGCAAAACCTTTACTATATTTTTATCGTATTTTTTTCCTTAGCCAATAGACCACGTATGGGGCAACCCTACACTTGATACGCGGATGTGTATGTGTTATGGTAAATTTCCATGTTTCGGAAAGAAAACACGGGATGCAAATGTTCATAAATAGTCTTATTTTCCAAGGGTATTGTGTATTTTGGTGTAGGGCCGTGCACCGTGGTCTGTTGATCTATCTCTGATGTTTGTAGTTGGAGTTCAGTGATCTTTTTATTAGTGGCTTGAGTAGTGAACCTATTTGTAAATTGAACTCTAGCGCATACCTGTGTCTTATATATTTTAGGATATTCCTATATTGTTGTCTGACACCATTTTTTTTTTTAGATTTCAATAACATGTTGTCTACAACAAAATATGGCGATTTAGGAAAATTTTGAGGTTAACCATCCGTGGTAGCGTATTAAGCTTCATTATCACCTTTAAGCTAAAAATACGTACAAATTGCAGACGAAAATAATACCTCAGTTGTGTTTTACGGTTTAATTAATAGGCTGATATGCAAGATATTTAAAAATAGCTGTTTCATAATATAAGTACAATTTTGTAATATTCATTTTCATTTTCACATTTATTTCTATTTTGCTGACCGTCCTATTAATCTGAACCCTTGGCATGTAATGTAATATTGCTATATTTACGCTTTAATAAAGGTTTTTGCATTTTCAAATTTCGTTGACGTGATACAGCTTCCAATATGTTATCAAATTATTCAACCTGATCAGCATTTTAGGACGGTCGTAGATCATTGCCCTAAACTTGGGCTGATCCAAGCGTGTCCTCTTGTACGGCGAGAAAAGCCTATTTTGTAAAAGATCAGATATGCGACCTTTTTTAAGGACAAGACAGACTGTAGTCTTGGTAAGTTTTCTCCAGGTGTTCATCTGATTTTATTTCGATACCTTAGTAAACATTTCTACTTATAAATAGTGAGATTAGAGTCTTAAAATTACAAAAGTGTATACCTAATCTATACTAATATATAATCTATACTTCTATACTAATATATAAAGCTGAAGAATTTGTTTGTTTGAACGCGCTAATCTCAGGAACTACTGGTCCAAATTGAAAAATTATTTTGTGTTGAATAGACCATTCATTGAGGAAGGCTTTAGGCTATAAACCATGACGCTGCGACTAATAGGAGCTAAGATACAATGGAAAATGTGAAAAAAACCGGGCAGGTATACCTAAATTATAACTTATATCTTCTACCCACGGGGACGAAGTCGCGAGCAACAGCTATGAGTTATAAAGTTATATTGGACTTATCAGGATAGCCCAAATTTTTGTAGGTTCAACACCTACATAATTTTGGGAAGGTAATTGAAATTATAAGTTACGTTAATCGTTATGACAACATAATATTTATGTGTAAATTCCATCACATTTAACCATTTGTGATACTAAATGTGATTTTCTATTTTAAACTACATATATCCATGAAATCAAAATGGTAATTTTATCGAAACCTAAACTAGGTAAAATTACAACAAAAACATAATTTTATTTATATTACCGACATCCAGTCTAAGCTAGAGTTTGGCAAACTAGAGTGGTTGTTGTTGTCCAACAAATAGTCGATAAAAGTTATCAGATATTTAGGTTCCAATCCAGCAGTTAGAGGATACCGATGAGTTATTTATGATACGCGCACATATTTCAGGTTCACACCGATAGATGCTCTCGCTTTGTCTGTGCCTACAGAATTGAGATAAACGACCTTCCGAATAGTGTTGAGGATCAAATCCAATTTTGCAGTCGCAAATTGAAGAGGGAACATATCGAGTCTATACTTGTTAGTCGATACATCTCTATTTAGATATTTTGTTTTGGCGGACTCGTTTCTCCAGGGGATTTGGTGTATTAAATTCGAGATTGTTTCGCTAAAATATTATTTTATATCTTCAGTAACCTTTTTTGTTTCAAGCCCTCCAAATAGCTAAATTCGGAAACAATTTTTAGAATAAATTAATTACATTTATACTTTTACTTTGTAAATTATTTTATAAATCAAATCTTGATAAACGTTTTTATAAAATGTGAAGAATGGAAAAAATGTTTCTTGGAAGTAGTTTCATTACGATTTATCAAGAGATTGAAGAGCTGTTTCGTTCAAGAAAAGATCGGCAGTGATTCGTGAAATTGACGCCCAACCTTCAGTAACAAAGAGGCCCTTAAAAAAAGAAATTGAGATCAAGCTCGCTTTGGTCCAAGTACAGATAACACAGAAAATAGTAAACGCTTTAACAGTTTAAGTAAATCTTACAAATTGACAAATTGATTTGAACTCAGAGAAAATAATTTTGTAATATAATCGATATGTATAGATTATTCGTTCATGTTTTTATCAACGACTCTCTTCGACTTTTAAAAGAAAAAAGGTTTTATTGCTTTTTTTCTACCAAACCTAGAGTAAATAATAAAGCTTCGCATATGACTATAAATTTTTAATATCAAGTCCATAGCTTTACAATATCGAACACAAACAATCTGCAACATAAAGAAACACAAAAGATTTTAAATTACCAAATAAAAACATACGTAATTTAAATTCAAAACAAAGAAGTGTATTTTACAGTCCCCCTGTTTGTTGTACAAATGTAAATTTCATTTTTGTGCCCCTTAGAACAAGACGTTTACTATCCAAGTACCCTAAGGAAACGTGTAGTAATATTGTAAAATGTTTTCATAAAACATACGCAGTGGGGAGACATGGAGACTTGTAATTGAATTTAGAAAACCCTGCTCATGTGTTCATAACTCATGAATAAGATTTGTCATTCTAATTGAAAGATAGCTGCAATATGCATTTCTATATACGTAGGTAATCTTTTATTTATTTTCATTGGGATTGATGTAGTTCTCATAAGGTTTTTACGGATTATGACAACGGGTTTTTTAAAATCTGCACTAATCCATTTATTCCATGACAAAGACAAAGCATGTTAAATAAGTTAAAATCATATTCATTAAACCGTTTAGTGATAACCTTTCAGCGGGCCTACCGCTTCTCAAAGAAATGCGTAAGTGAAAAGCAGCGTCTCTTTTCCAGAACTGCATAATATATCTTTATGAGATAGTGCTAAGCCCTCAGTTCTAATAAAATGTTGAGCATAATATCGTTGTATTAGGAACTTATAATAATATATATTGGACAACATTCACACAACGCCATCTAGTCTCAAATTAAGCAGAGCATGTGTTATGAGTACTAGACCACTGATAAACATACTTATATAGTTCTAAATACATACATATTATAGATAAACTACACCCAGACACAGAACAAATGATCGTGCTCATCACACAAACATTTGTCCTGGGTGGGAATCAAACCCAAGACCTCTGGTATACCAGTCAGGGTCACTAACCACTAGACCAACAGGCTTAACCACTAACCAACTTACTTAACCTTAATGTTGTTCTTCAGGGAAAGACAAAATAATACCGTCAAAAATAATAATTCTAGACTTATTTCGTGTTATTGTTTACTTTCAAAGAAAAACGCGGTATATTAGGATGCTTAAAAAACGTGGAATAACATTCATAAGAGATATTATTAGGAGGCTTGAGTTGATAAACGGGTTCTCTCACATGGTGTTAACACGATGATATATTACACAATTTTCTTTACGAGCAAAACGGATTTATAACAACGCGACGCCAGAGTTTTGAGCACACAATGTTTCAGCTAAAATCTTTTGTTATTCAATGTACCTGTTCGTGAATATGTGGCTTCGGGTATAAAGTTTATGTTAATCAAGCGATATTATGTATTATTAAGATAAAATACCTATATTTGTTACACGTTAATGTGTAAGATATCGATAAATTATGAACGCGATTTTAAATCATCAATTTAGAGACACTTTCGTTAACTTGTATCGGATTGAGTAATGTGGGATTGATGAACTGTGTTAAAACAATTAAGTTGAATTTAAATAGTAACTAACTTGTTACAAAAATTTGACTAATACTCGTCGTGAACTTTAATACTCACCAATTACATGTAGTACACTACGGACGTTGTCTTCATAAGTCAGACTTTCAATAAAAAAAACGAATAAAAAAAAAAAAACAGTTTGGTCCAACCATCAAAACATTCATTTAATAACACTACATATTTTGAAAGTGATTTTAACTTTAAAAAACTGGCCTTATATTTCGTCTCAGGTAAAAGTATAGTATTTCAAAAAGGGAAATCGGTGGCAAAAGAAATAACTAAAAACATATTTCACAGCGTCACGTACGAACCTAATACTGCTGGCAATCATAAAATGAAACATCATAAGGGGAATAAAAACTGAAAAGAGGTCGTAACGACCGAGGACGGGGTCTTAACAAATCGTTGGTCATCATTCAAGGTTATGGCCTTAGGGTGTTTGGACCTCCGGTGCCCTGTGGACGAAGATAAGTCGGTGTTTCATTGTGTGCAAGCAAACGATAACGTTCGCTGTTCGATTTATTATAAATTGAGGTCTGGTAAGCCCCAGTCTTATTAGCCGGCATAATGGTCAGCTATCTGAAAAGGATACATATTGTGTGGAACCATTGGCCGGCGGAATGTTTAGACGTATTGTTGCTTTTCCCTTTATTGGGTTGTGGAGAAAAATTGTGGTTGGTTCGGTGTTGAGATGCAGTATTGGTTGTTATGATCAGCTTTGTAGCTATTTTTATCTGGGTAGTTATAGTAGGAAGAATAGAAAATACGTTAGAGGAGAATAAGTGGAGGCAAATTAAAAAAGGGAAAATTGAATTTTAGTAATAGTATTTGTGTACAAAAATAACTGTTAAACATTTCATTATGTTAATATAACCAGTAATTAACTGTAAAAATGTTAATAAAAAAAAACTTGAAAATGAAATTGCTATTTTATTTTAAAACAAATTATTTGAACTTATTTTAAACTGAAAGCAGCAATTTTAAGTGATCGAATTCGAGCAGATAGTATAACGTTGCTCTAAAACAGTTTTAAATAAAATTGTTAGTCAGGCGACATAAACAAATAAATTTCGATAATCTTTATCTTTTTGACAAAATAAATATTTTTATTATACTCTATTTTCTCTATACTAATATTGAAAAAAATATATTACCGAGGTTAACTCATTCAAAAATAAATTCAAAGTCTTCTTAAGAAAAAACGAAAACATTCATATAAGCTTGATCAGCACTACTATACAGCAAGTGAATTAAAAAAAATAAAAGTCACCAAAATCATCATTAAAAGTTTAGCTACTCAAAGATTTCAAAGCTTACACGATTATCTCAACATCTCTGATTAATGTCCTTCATTATTCGAGCCTAACTTTGTGAATCGGAAACTTTTAAAAACAATTTGTCTAATGGAGAGAAAATCTGTCACTGACGAAAAACAAAGGAAAAGTTTCACATCAAAAGGAATGGTTTAAGTCTTTGGAGAGTTTTATCTGTGCATTAAATGTTGTCTTTAAATTCGTGACCATTATTTCCTTACGAATAAATTTTGTTACGTTTCATGAAAATTAGGAAACAAAAACAAACACAACAATGTTATTTTTTTGTATTAAGAGATACAAAAAACATCTTAGTGTCGAGGTTATCTAGAATTATCAGCATCAATGAAAATAAATTATAGTTCCCAAGCAATGTTATATTATTTTTTGTTTGTGAGCACGTAAGAAAATTACTTATTTTAAGTTTTAATTTCTGCGTCTCAGCTTGCTTGTTTACATATGTTTAATGGTGTACGTGGAACATACCTACGCTTTATTCTTCCATGATTCTACCTACTCATATGTTTTTTACATCGTCATCATCATTCCCCTGCCCTAATATATTTTTTACATATGACCAAAAAATACAACCAGTAACAAATCTAGTGATAAAATTCGATATAATAATTGCCTACTACAATATATTCCATACCTAATAGTATCACAATTCATTGGCTCCAGTGACCTAATCCAGTAATCTATTTACATTGTTTATACGTGTTTTTAACAAATATTTACGTTCAGTGTGGCTCGCAGTCGTAATCGTACGTCAGGATTTAAGCTGATGTTAAAATAAATACCAGAGGCAAATCCAGCGATGTATGCACCCTTGGTTATAATGTTGGCGACAAAAATACGCTGAACGCTTATCAACTGTCAACTTCGGGAAACACTATAAAAAGTATATTCCTATGAATTAACACTTTATTAAAATATGGAAAAACTTTGCGTGGTACAGATAAAAATGATTTTTGACAA